>NC_071286.1:43552835-43590335 GCF_943735745.2 Anopheles bellator
AATAAATTAATGGGTAAGAAAGTTTCGGTCGCTACTATCACGGCCGCCGCGGTAAAGTTGGTTCCGGATGCGGCGCTCGGAAGGATGACGGCCAAACTTTGACACTGACAATTTGGCGACTTCGATCGGGCTGCGCTGCACCGTGCGGAAACCGCCCGAATTGGGGGTCGCGGCTCGATTCATTGGCCTCGGAAACCGGCAGAAATGGTTTCGACATTTTCGGTGCCACCAGCGGGAGTTGACGGGAATAAATCAAAGGAATCAATAATTATGATGTGGTTTGATGCGCCATCCACCCGAGCAGCCGTAGAAGAGGAAAACGAGCTCGGTGTGTGTGTTGTTGGCTCAGATGTTATGAATTTATGATGGAACGCTTGCTTACGTAACTTGTTGCGCAAAGGACACGGCTGCCAGCTACCTACGGTCGGCTTACTTGTGGTGAAAACAATTTCGCAAACGGTGAATTGAGCATTGGCCAGGCTCCCGTTTGTCTGCCAGGTTAAGGTGATCGCTAATCGTACGGATAATGGGAAACTTGGATGGGACAAACATATGTTTCGTGGTAGGCAGTCGTCTTGTAATGTGGCAGCTGCCAATTCGCCGTTGTCAATGGGCATTTTATTGTGGCACACGCAGTGGACAGATTGACTGACCTTGCTAGGGATGGATGAGTGCTTTAATGTAGGAATCTCAAGAATGTCAGGTTGAAGCTGCAATGCATTGTTATCATTTCAAAAGATTATCCTTTCGAAATGCGATGCCATTAAAGGGTGTTGCCCACGCCCTTGCCTCTCAACCTTCAGATCGCTCAGTTAATTAGTTCACTACGCTAATTCACTAATTCAACATCTATTTATTTATTGATTTATTTAATTATTACACAATCAACGGAAAACGTAGCCTGATTGACATCTTAAAGGACTAACTCTGAACAAATGCTGCCACAAATCGCAACTGGTGAAAGGATCGCCGAAGCTCGTAACCGCTATATTGAGATATACACGAATGAAACAGTCACTACGAAGGCATGTAAGCAAAAGCCTCACGACACTGATTAAGCAACACATTAAAGTCAAGAAGGAACGAAAAATTGTTATACGTACGACAGAGAGTTAGTAACGGGTCATTATGTACGGTGAGAGATGACCGCGCAGAGTTTCATATCAGGTCGTCGCCTCAAACATCGAGAAGGAGCCGAAAAGCTAAATTGTGCAAGGAGTGGCGGCGAGTCAAGATCTTACTTGCGAAATCAGCTTGAGCCGACCGTCCACGGTGCTCGGGTGATCGAAGCCCAAGTAGAAGGCAGCGCGATTAACGGCCAATCAAACCTAAGAATAGCGATCTTAGTGAACTTGTGTTGCAAGGCTTCAATGCAACCCATAATTGCTACAAGAATCGGACGGATAAGAGAATAATATACAATAATAATAATAATAGCATCCTGGAACTCAGTACTCATATGGATAGTAAAACCAAGAATTCCATTTCGACGCTTAATAATGTACAACTTAATAACTTGAGGTCATTAGCATAAAGGCAACGAGACTCAGAGGGAAGCATCAGATCATTGACGAACAGCAAATACATGAGCGGACCTAAGTTTCTTCGTTGAGGAACGCTTGAGACCTTTGAAAACGTTTGGTCATTTTTGAGGTCAGTAACATATGTGGAACTCTGTCAAATGCTGCTTTCAGTCAGTCCCTATAAATCATATCAACCTGCATACCTACGTCGAAGTTTGAGCAGCTACCATTTAGGAAGATCAGAAGGTTTGTGTATACAGATCTGAGCGTGTGAAGCCATGCTGCTGGGCAGATGTAGTTGTAGGACTTACTGCAGGACTGCAGGTATTTTATCACAACTATTTCAAAGAGTGACACTCACAAAGAATTGAAAAGCCAAATCCAGAAATACAACCTGAATATCATGCTTTTGGCGACATTCAAATCTGTAGAGATTCAATCAGAAACCTTAATTTCCACACATTTTTTCGCACATCAAATCGCACATACCGAAAACGTTACATTATCCGTTCGTCAAAAGTTCGTCATGACCTGGTGCTGAAGTGTTGGATTACATACTGACTACTGAGTTTACTGGTGGCTCAATGCCTGGAAGCTATTTTTAAGTTTGCTACCGAAATCAACATTCCATTCGCACACACCCATAACAAACTTAAAAAAGGAATTGAACGAATGCAGCGTCGGTCTGTTGTGCAAAATATTGTAAAACCCAAAGCCATTGCGAGCTTGACATTGACATAATTATTAACATGCACATGGTTATTTTCAAATAAACAAGCTTTATGCCAGCTATCCTTTCACCCACTCGGCGGTGGCAACGGCACCATCAACGGGAGACATCTTTTAGTGTTTGGTGTGCTGTGCGCATTCGGTTTTATAAACATTTTTCGCTCCCGTCGTCGGGCGGTAAGCGATTCGCTGATGGTTCGCTGCGAGTCCTGTGTGCTGACCTCGTCCCGCCACGGGAACGTTATTAAGCCGGGCCCCTCCTGGTCGGTCCACGTGAACCGGAAGCGCTCCTGGCTCGAGTCACTCTGGGGAGTAGCGAGCGAGGCATCCCTGCACAGCACCAGCAGTGCAGCGTTCCACTTTTCCGGCAAACCGTTCAACCGGCCACTTGCGAGGAAGACGATTCTGAGCGCTCCGAGCGCGCGCGAAGATGCTCAATGGGAAGATAATGGGGGGAATGGGTTTTTTCCGCTCATGTGAGGAAAAGCTGTTATTGGTTGAAAATCTTTCCCCGGTGAGTAGTTCGAGGCGAGGCTGGCAAAGAAACGACCGGCCACCGATGCCGCCACCGCCGATCATCATCTTCGCAGCGCGCGCCATCGTAATCGTTCCGTGGTGAAGGAAGGATTTTCCCCTTGGTAGCCCGCTCCGGCTCCGATCTTCGGCCGACGACGGTGGGTTCTTTTTTCCATTTCAAATGTCCGTCGCACACATTATACTTTTTCGAACGGTTGCCGAAAAACAGACGGAGCGACCGGAGCCTTGGTTCCATTTCTATTAGTCGTTCCCTCTTCGCCTTTCATTCTCTCTCTCTCTCTCTCTCTCTGCTTCTCGGTGTGGAAGGTGGCTCGCCAGCGGCATATTGTCTTTTAGTAGCATAAAATGAATACTATTTGAATAAATGTGTAGCTCTCTGTGCATGTGCGCTCTCACCGGTGACTCCTTTGCATGAGCATTCCCGGCCACTGCGGAGCTTCGTCCTACGTTCTTATGCTCGATTCCGCATGCTTAAGCCGTGGAACCGGTTCCCGGGCCGGAGTGTGCCGGGCGCTAGTCAATTTTCAACTCCATCTTTTAACGATGCCTAATGGACAATTATGCAGCACAATGGTGCTTTTCCGTGGAAGTTATCGAGCCAAACGCGCGGGTGCGGATGGGCGAGAGAGTGAACAGTGAATTGATTTTAATTTTACCGTCTACGGGATTAGCTCGTAAATGGATGCACAAGGATTCCAGTCCCACCGTAGGGAGTGTGAAGCGATCAGATGCCGACCAGCGGGCTCTTGACTATAAATGGGACGATTGTTGTATGTGAGAAGCATGGTTAATGGTAGCGTAGCATATGATGCATTCGGAAACGGAGAAATGTTGCAACGTAGCATGAAGTGAATAATCGTTCAAAAACTATTTTTAGCTCTAGATTGCTTTGGATTTTACGTTTACATTTTAGTACAGTTGCATACAAAAATTCGAAATCTTAAACCGCTGGTCAAGCGTTCTAAAGCGTTTCTGAGCTCAGTCCACTTTGAGACCCCGTTCTCAACTGATCGATTCCGATCGATACGTATGTTCGATACGAAAGTTCTGCAATGGAAAGACTTATCACATTTGAACTAATCATATTTGTCCAGAGAGTCGAAAATATGTTTAGTAGGTTGATGGAATGCACATTTCGCGAATGTTTTGGTAAACTATTTTTTGGGGTGTGTTTTGGCGCTACTGGCCGACTTCGAAATAGTAAAACAATGTCCTTTGTGATAAGTCTCTATTCCTTAATTCCAAAAAAGAACTTTTCGAATCGTTTCCAATGTAATGTTTCAATGTTTTTGATATTCTGCATAAAGTCTAGGCTATTTTAGTAATGATGACATAGATTTATCAGAATAAGGAAAGATTTTTCGAGCAATTCAGTCGACAGTTTTGGGTATCACTTATTTGCATATTTTGCTCGAGACATGTCCTTTATCAATATGATAGAAATGATGGTTCATAACTCGAATCAATCGTTATTATCGCGCACCGTAGGCCTTAAAGCTGCGTGAGCGATGTGCTCTAAGTGAGAAGAATAATTTAATTATGTGCCAACTTCGGGCACTCTCGGCTTTTCTAGAAACATTTCTAATTGGATGCCGTGTGGGATGTCCAGGGCGACCGGCGACCGAGGCGGCACTTTCATTGCCGAGGCATTTCAACAGAACCTCCAACGCAACGCTACTTTCAACCCGTTCAGCAAAGATCAATAATTTACATTCCAGAGATTGATTCGTTGGTGCGTAAAGGCTTCTGGGAACGCCGAGCGGCCGTTTGCCGGCAACGGGCTCGGGCCTTCTATCGCACCGGGTGACGTGACGTGCCGTGGAAAGGAAAGGTTGCCTGGGCTGGAAAATTGGTCACGAACAAACAAAAGAAAATCGTGCGTCCTGCCCCGGCTGCGGCCCTGGGCACCGGTTGGTGCTCTTCCGGCGGCAGAGCACATGGGGTATTTGATGTGCGTTTTGTTGTGCGAGGGTGTTGAGAAAAACGATACCCATCCACGGGGTTGATGATATGGTTCAGTGGGTTAGAAGGCTGCCTCCCAGTGGGATGAGCTTTGCGAAAGAAGTGAAACTGAAGCCGTACCGTGCCCAGCCGAAGAAGAAGTAGAAGCGGAAGAAGAAGGAACTCACGCGGACATGTGGGCGGCGCTGGTTGGTGGGCTGGCAAGGTTAGCATGTTCTGTAATGAAGTACGGCCGGAACCGTCGGGCGGAACGAGGCGCACCGGGAGGGAATTGAGTTTGAACGCTGCCAAGCTCTCCCTTCAGCCATGGTTTTTCGGGATATCGATTTGATTTAGTGTGTTTACTGGTTGATTGATGTTGTTTGAATATTTTATGAGTTTTCCGGTTGAACGCATGTTTCGTTTTATGTGTGACAATGATGAAAAGCTCCGGCCCCCTTTCGTGGTTCCGTCAGGCGTCGGGTCCACCGTCGGCGGGGAGTTCTTCACAAAACCTCAAACTCCGGGTGATGCGTGTCGGTGACTGCCAAATTGGTTCGTTCGCTTGCTGCCTGCAGGGTACTTACCTCGCGTCGGCGACGGCGACAGGCTGCAAACGATAAGGTGTCTCAGTTTACGTTCCCCAAGCCACGTACCCGCACTTCCTGACAATATGAATTGCTGCCATCGCTCGAAACGATGGCTTTAATGGTTGTAAATTTACGGATATGGCTCGAATTCCACGTCATCAAAATTGGCTGGTTTCGGGAACAAGATTTCATAATTAGTCTCCGTGTGGTGGTGCGGTTCCGCACCTGGTAGGGCCAAAATGTAGAGAAGGAGCGCTATTTGGGTGCTCACAATGCTTATTCCTTGCTACTTATTCAACATCCACGACTAAGACGTATTCTCACACATTATTTTTAGATGTCCTATGTATTGGTTCCTATCCTTTGCTGAAGTTTTCCAAACTTTTTCACCTTTTAACTAGTCGATATCTGCTTTATCAATCGTTTTCAACAACGATGAAAAGGATTTTATTATATTTTTAAAATTATTGTTGACTGTTAATCTTTTCAATTGTTAATCTTGTTGAACTCGGGCCAAAGAATGTGACATCCGAGTTCCAATCGGATTCCGTTTACCGCAAATCTCGTATCGCCCATCGTTCAAAGTTTTGCTATTACAATGTGTTACACGTAACTCTTTATGACTGCTGGCAGCAATTCGCTCTCACGTTTTCTACCACCATCCGCACCGCCGTCCGTTCATTCTGTCAAACGACGCAATTTTCCGAGGATGTGTGCAGCTCTTCGTATGCAGTAACGGTTAAATTCAAACCAGAATTGACAGCCAAAGCTGTTGGAAAACTCTAATCTTTTTTGGTCTTTATCGTTTGGTTGTTTTTTCCTCTGCTCTGCTCGCTTCACTTTCGCTACACTCTGACTGGAAGACAATATCACGACGGCTAACCGAACAGGAAGTAGCGCCACCCGGGCAAGGATGCAGCAAGGATTAAGGGGACTTTTTTCTCTCTCCCTACAAAACCGGAACAAATCGGAAAGCGGAAACGAAAGTCAAGCCAGAAAATTCCGTTTCCGATCGGTAATGATGATGGTCCACGCTGGCTGGCTGGCTGGCTGGCAGCATGGCGGTGTGAAGTTCGCCTTCCGGTGGTAGCCATTATTTGTAGCAGGCAAGACCCGGGAGGCCAAGGTTGCGTTGCTTGGCCCGCCCGGCAAAGTGCTGCGAATGGAAAAATCAATAAAATAAAAATTAAACTTTGTTTGCTAGAGCAACATCCATTTTCTTGTTGGATAACAAGATAAAGCTTTTAAACTCTTTCTATTATAAATTATTAGATGTATGTGGTGCGATTTGTCTTAACACTTTGCTCTTAGCGTTTGCGCTCCGCTCCGACGTCAGGGTCAGGGCCGGTGCCGAGTCTTAAGCTGGAGCTGGCTGGTTGGCGAGAGTGCTAGTTGGGTTAGGATGTTGCGGTTTAAGTCCCGACCGAAGTTGAAGTGCTGGCTGGCTAGTAACGCAAATGGAAGCGGCCAGCCAGAGCCAGAGCGGTTTGCCGTCTTCGGTTCGGCACGAAAGTCAGAAGGGGAGGGCCGAGGACGATAGATGGTTACAAGGACAAAGTTTGAAATGCTTGTAGCAGCGACACAACATGCCTGCTCCGTCCCAGATAGGCAACGACGGAACACGTACTCGTTCGCCACGGTGTAGGCAGATGATATTCAGATTACATCGTGCTATGTTTTGGCTTTCAGCACGGATGCTGCCCCGAATCGTACACTCCTGTTGGCCGGAAAGGACGGTTGATAAGAATGTTCACTTCGTCTGGGCTCGGGATTGGTTGCGTGCCGCAGAACTAGCACCGGACGCTGTCGCTAGCTGGAGAATGCAGCAATAATGTGGGCTTAACGAACGCTTGCTGGTTCCGTCTCGGTGAGAAGCTACCACTTTGATGTTCTCCGCTGGACTCACGTGCCGGTGCCTTGGCATACGTATGTTGTAAATATACTTTTCGAGAATCTATTTCGCCATAAGCCGTCCGTCATTACGTCTCCGAAATCATCATGAAGAAGAATCGAGCTCCGTCCGGAACGAGCCGGCATAGGGGAAAAACGGCGAGATAAATTCTAAAGAAAACAGTGAACGCTTGATCCGAGTCTGATTAGTAAGTCTTCGTGGGTAAAAATCCGTTGCAATGACAAAGACTACTGAAATCGCAATTTAAGACCACATGCCCATTTTTGTTTATTTATTTATTTATTGTTTATTGTTACAGCAATAGGGCAATAGGTTATAGCGATGTGTGGTAAATGTTGCAACATCAGTAAAAATTCCTAAAATAAAAATTGCTAGATGCTTTTTGGAAATAGTCACATTTAATTGCTTATACTTATCCAAACACACTTCACAATTGGCGCATTGTGGCAAAAATCGGGAACCAAAGTTGACTGCAAGTCCGAAAGGATCTTTTCTCCTGGAATTAGTGGCTCACAACCGTGGCAGCATATGCAGTCGCGAAGCTCATTTCTTTCGTTCGCTGGCCGGTGCATATCTGTAGAGCCTGGAATCAATTTTAAATATTACATTCACGGGTGTCCTTTCTGGGCGTTGCCAGTTCCGCGAAGGATGTTTTAACCGCGTCTTGCACACGATGAGAACAACACTTATCGCGGGCCCCGCCTGGAAGCTGCAATATCGCTAATGAAATGTATTGCCCACGCTTGTCCACACCGGGCAAGGGCGACAGTGCGTGCTCGGCGGAGCAGAAGCTCCGAAACCGAAATTATCCATTAGCTAATGAGCAATACCATTTAATACGAGCATATTATTTCGGTCCGGTTCGCTGCTGCTCGCTGACGATGGCTGCAGTGCTGGCCGCGACCGCTACGTCGACGACAACGGCAGGCTCACCTTTTTCGGTAGGTATTTTCGGGGCAGCCTCTTCTAATAGGCTGGCATCCCCGGGACCACACCGGAGTTGTGTGTATGTGTACGTGTGTGGGCATGTGTGACCGGAGCCGAATCGCCGAAGTAGTTGGCCGGCCCCGGGAGGTTGGCAGATTAGAAAACTGATAAAACTATTCTATTAGCTTACGGCTACATGGGAAGGCGAAAAGTTGGAGTGCATAAACTCCCGGAAGCTTTTAAAATCACTTTGAAAAGCACTTAAAACTTATGAAATCGACATACCGAAAAAGATGGCAGCAATATCAGTGGAAGCGATTATGGCGTGCGAGTTCCACACGGTTCCATCGGCACAGGAGCATAACCGGTCACAATATGCGAAGAATTCCCATTTTCTCTCTCTCTGCTCCCGGTCGATCCTTTTTCGGTGGGGACTGTCCCTTTCGCCACAACGGCGAGGGGAGGGACAGAGGGAGGCAGCGCAGTGCCCGAGATAAATAAAGCGGCGACATTCGGGTAAAACTTTTCACTTTTAGCACTCCTCACATGCACACAAATGAAATGCCAAGCACGGTGTGCGGCGTCGCCAACCGGAATGAGATCTTCCCAACAAGCGCTACCGTTGTCCATTGGTTGGCTTCTTCGGTTCGGAAGCCCTCGTTTCGAAGCATGGCAAGCGTTTGGCAATCGCACGGGACCTGCCGGCGAGTGAATGTGTGTGCTTGTGTTCGTTTTTTCATTTTTCATAAATGCTGTTTTAATAAATAAGTTTTATAAACAGCTCGAGAAGCGTGTCGTCTGACTCGAGCAGTCAAGGAAGAGGTCCGACGCAAGGGCCCATAAAGGCTGCTATTTGTTTGCCCTGAGCACTGAAAGTGCATCGAATTGGCAATAGAATTAAGTTTGAATGATAATGGAAAACATGGCCCGGGCGATGTTGATCGCACGCTAGGTACTGCTAGGAGTGCGAAGTGTTTCCGAGAACTCTTGAGCCCCGAAGAAAAGGGTCGGATCAAGGGTCCCAAACGAACAATTTCATGGAGCGAGTTTGGTGCATGGAGTTGTGCAGGTGCAGGTAGTTTTACTGCAGCTGACTGTCGCCACACGGTTACTGTACGTCCTGACTTTCGTAGCTCAATTTGCTCGTCAGGCTCATAAATGCAAATAGTAATCGCTTTGTTAAGCCGAAGGAAAGCTAATTCGATTCGAGTGCTGCATGTCAACGTGTTGCTCAACACCTCAACGTGTGTTTAGTAAATCATTTAACATTACGAGGTCGGCAGGGCAACAAATGCCATTATTTTCGAACTCATTTTAATTACTGAAACGATTGTTGTATTGAAGTGAGTGTGGACTGAACGGCAGAATTACTGAGCATCCCGAGTCGGTGTCATGGACGGGTTTTTGCAATGTGCATACTGATTTGAGGATAAAAAGGGTATCAGAAGTCAAATATTGTCCCTCCTTCTTAGAACCAATTTACCAGATCAGTACTGTGAAGCGGTGGAACAACCGCTCAAGCTTAGCGTAACCGGTAAACGAAACGCGGCTTGTTTAAACCTTATCTTCAATAGTGTCAACATCGTCGCGTTTTTGGACCGGCTTTTTCTAAGTAAAAGTCTTCGACAAATATGGCGGCTTTGCGCTACTTTCCTGGGATGGAGTGAAGAATCAACCGGAATGGAAAAGATAGCCCGCTCTGTTTGTGTTTACGAACGTGACAAAGATCTGGTGAACATCGTAGTCAAACGTAATGCCAGAAAACACACGCCGCTTTAAAGCCAACGCTAAGCCAGCGATACAATTAGGCAAGATTGAACTTTTGCTTCACGGTGTCTGGGAAAGGCGCAACGTGTTGTTCTCCAGCCCCGACCGGCACGTGCACGGTGCGGCCCCGCCCCGAGAGAGACACAATGTTACAACAATGGTCGCAGCACCAGTTAGTGGCTCAGCCGAGCTGACAAGGGATTTTGTAAATTTATCTACAATGCTAATACTCTGCCATGCACAGTCGCGGATCCATTTTCCTATCGGCGAGGCAGCGCCGCAAAGCACAGACATCATGTCACTCCGCCTGCCAGCCGGCAGCTAGCGACTTTGGTTTTGCTGATGGATCATAACGAACGGCGGGCGGGAGCGGAGCGAGCGGGCACCGGTGGCGAGTGTCAGTCAGCGGGGCTAGCGTTGATGTGTCGTACTACTTCAATGACGGAAACAGCTCGCTTGTAATCAGATAAGATGACAACCGTATCGTCTGGGAAAGGGGTTATGTGAAGCTGACGCTGATGATGACTGATACGATTCAAGCTGGTAGCTGGTAGCTTGGGGTGCTTGTCGTGGCTGGCAAAACACTTGTAACGGCAGAAGACAGGCATTTTTCCTGACCCCAAACTGCTGGCTGACGCAGGACTTGTACGGCAGACAGCCTCGTGTTTGCACAAACGCACTGTCTGCGCAATAAGTTCAAGTGGATTGATCGTACTTTCAGCGCACTAATCAGACTTTGAGTGCACTAATCATGATATCGTGAATTTTTCTACACTTACAACCGGTCTCGTAAGCTCCAAAATATCTCCCAAAAATTAGCCACCGTCGTATTTGTTCGACTCGAATATCGAGAACGTTCAATGTTTTGGGCGAGTGAATCGTTGAATTCCATTAGTGGGCAGTATGCGCTAGTTTGCACATCTTGATTAGTATACGCATTTTCTTTGGCTTGAATGTTAGAATGCATTATGATTAACTGAAGATTAGCATTAGCTGTATTTGTTATCACGATATCACGGTTTCATTCGGGTTTTTTTTGGCTTTTTCACTTTTAATGGATATCTTGAGTACCCTTTGTTTTGTTCTAAAATTTAGATGAATTTTCAAATTCATCACTAATTAATTTAATTTAATTTGATTTTAATTTAATTTATTACTAACCCATGTTCGCCGTCAGGCTAGACACAGAATCTTAATATTCAAATTATTTCGCAGATTTTTTGAATTCTATAATTATTATAACAATCAAATTTTTTTTTAAACTAATTTAGTTTTAGTGTTTTCGTTTTAGTTTCAGTTAATTAGGTATTGGCAATGATATCGAAATGTTGGTCTCAACTGTTTACCTAAATTAACTAATTAAATACAGCACGTTTAACTAACTAAATATAGCATTTTGCTCACGTTGGATTTGTTTAGCGCGAATTTTTAAGAACAAAAGCATAAGATCTCAGTTTTATGATTTCCAAACGATTCTAATAAATAGTATTTTACACTTTATTGAGGCGATTTTGTATTTTGAGAGTACGCACGTATTGCTATTAAAATTAAGGAAATGGAGGCGCATGGTGTTAGAGTACAGTACATTTTTGACAAAAGAAAATTACAACAAAACTTAACAAAAATTTATAAAAGATGAACAAACGAGCGAAAAGCTCTGTAGTAATAAATCGGGAAATTGATTACAAAATTTTCTTGGCTAGAAGAATTAGAACATTTCTATGATCGTTAGTTTATAACAACTGTAGGAAATCTATTCGTTAGCTTTTGCCGTAACAATTATTCATAGAAACGTTATTTAAAAATATAAAAATTTTTATTGTTTTAATGTTTTATTTATTCTTGGGGAAAAATGAGGCGATATACATTCAATGGCCCAATGCTGTAAATCAAACACTGATTTTCTGGGTCTGCTGGTCTTACCACGGTAACAATATTGACCTAGTATCTCTTTCATCTTTTATAGGTCCACCAATATCAGGTTAACCGGCTCTCACAAAAAAAAAGGTTTTTGGTCACGATGAGAAGGACGATGAAAAGTGCTCAAAGAAAGAGTGTAAAATAAACATAATTATGGGTTTCATGCAATACACTTTGATAGAGAATTTCGGAAACGAAAAAAGAGTAATACAGCTCGACGCCTTTGATCAAGAAGCGTAATTTGTTCTCTTGTTCCGGGAACAAGATCATACCAGCAGTTATTTCAATCTCAGCACAGATGTTTCTATCTAGAATATTATTAGAATATTAAAATAAAACACTTTGCATTTTTTTAATATGAGTTTTAGTCCTAGCAAGACAAAACCAACAGAATATTTGGTGTGGGAGACATATCAGAAAAGGCGAAATGTGGTCGGCATGGAACCCGTTTCGGCCACAAAAGGGTTAGCGGGTGCAACACCATTATTGAAATGTTACTCGAAACGGGTGCGATAATTGTCATTAAGATGTGACCGTGCACAACCAACCCGGCACGAGGCGCAAAGCGGAGTTCCGGAACGGAAACTTTCACCACTTGTGAATGCAAAGTGCTTATCTTTCGTGGCGTAAAAGTTTAATTAATTCAAATCTCAAGATGCTCATCCGTCGATGGAAAGCAGGGCAGGCTACACGTCCACCGGCCACGCAGCTGTACACCAGTGACAGTTCCGGCCTGGAAGCGAAGCTCGAAGCTGGTGGCGAAGAAAGTTCTTAAACTGATTAAAGCCACGTGGCCAACAGATGGGTAGTAATTGGCCACTTACCATCGGCACCAGTCCGTTAGAGATGAGCGGTGGTTAGGTGACTTCACTAAAGGCTTGCATCCCTTTGCGCTACTCGAAAGTGGCGAGACCGCTCTCCATTGGGAAATTAAATCTGAATAAGTTCATCGGATAGAAAAATCACGTACTTTGGCTGGCTGTCAATAGAATCATAACGTTATTATCAAGTATTGATCTGATTTGGAACTCTGCTTACATGCGAGAAGGCCCTACATTCCTATTCCCATCGCAACGTTTCCCCTTCAGTTGGAATGTCACAAAGGGCACAGATAATAGTACAGAACGTCTTGATTCGAAGCGCTTGAAAAGTTTTCCATACGGGATTTATGTACGTTGCTGTCGGTATTTACTTTCCACTGTCAGTGCTCTTCAGAAGTATGATCAAGCTCAACGTAATAGAAATTCCAAGCATAACAAAGAATCATAGTTATGCTTTTCGTTCTTTTCTATGCTACACATAGCAATGTGAAAATTCAATTTATTTATTAAACTTCGAAAAGAGTTCCAAAAATCTTTGTCTCTAAAACAAATCGGCGAAACATCAGAGACCAATGGACGTCAACCTACCGAGGAAGAGAGCGATAGTTCCTGGCTCACAACCTATACCCATGAGATACGGACGGAGGACCTATCTGGGACGTTGTGGAAAACAACAAGGTGCCATTTCGGGTATCCGGCCGATCGCTTCCGGTTCGTTTTTGCTTACACCTAATCTATCCACCACCACCACGTAGCTCTGAAGGACGAGGCCGTTCCTGTTCAGAATTTAAATAAACTTCAACTAGATTGACGGAGTTTGCAGAAATTGACTTTTCTGTTCCACGGTTCCCGCAGGTCCGCAAGCACGTCTCCGATTTCGATGCCCAACCCGCTGCTTCCGGGTGCCACTGGTCAGTGGCGGCAACGAGATCTTCCGTTTCAGGGCCCAAAAACCAGAGCCACCTGAGATAGAAAGAATCCGTTGGCTGTTGGGGCTAGGGAAACAAACCACGCAAGATGGACGACGACGGGATGAAAGGGAGTTGCAAGAAATGAAAAAAACGCCGTCCTTTCTAAACAAACAGTTCGATCAGTGATGGATTCTCTTTTTCATTTTTCCCAGTTTTCCGAGATCCTTTTTACCGATGGAGGCGATGTGTGGGGAAAAGAAAAGAATCAGAACTCGGGGAACTCCAGTGGGGAAACTTATTTGGACATAAGGTAGCAAAAGCTTGTCCAAAATATACACTGAAATTCATCAAAAGGATGAAAAGAAATGGGAATCAGTTGCAAAAGCAACGGGTTCGCAGCCCACATCGCAGCCCAGTGCAAATATTACAAGCCCTAAGAACGTTGGGGGACAATAGAAAAAAGCAAAAAAAATAGGCGAAAACAAATAGCAACAAACAGACCCAACGACGGAGGACAATATTTGATGCTGAGCAAAAGGAACATGTTGGTCCTTGGGGGAAGTGTTGGGCCCGTGGTCCTGTTTGTGAGCGAAGGACACTTTTCGCAGGCCTCGCCGGTGGCGGTGTGGCATGCGGAACGCGATGGGAATTGAATACCAAATTAGATGCTGTAGAACAAATGGTTAGAGTATTGTAAATTGAAAGGGGATTTTAAGAATAGTTGCAGATGCTTCGGGGATGCCGGCGAAATGAAGCCCGAATGGTAAAAGGTTGGTTTCATGGTTGGGATGTTTTACATCAGCCGCTGATGCTGGGAGGGCTGGGCGGGCGCCCCGGAAAGGTGCCAGATTCGGTTCAGTGATGTGTCCTAAAACCGAACGGACGGACGGTCGGTTGGTGACCGCCGCGGGCTAGAGCAGGAAGGAGAATACAGGAAACACGTACGAAGCCTCAAGTTAGCTCGAATGGACCAGCACTGGGTGGGACGTCCTCGAACGCCCCGCGTAAGGCTCAAGATGGTTCACATTGCGCTCGCTCACCTCGTTTTTCTTTCATCGGTTGTTGAAGCTTAATTGAGTGGAGAACCAATGGATTGCTTCTTTTGTTGGAAATCGGAACCTCCGGTAGCGCTTGACTAAATACACCAAAGTAATGTTATGCACGTCCGGCAAAAAAAAACGACGCTTCGGCCGTGGTTTCGCGGAAATGGGCGACCTGCGAAAGAGTGCCCGAAAGACATAAGCACGGAAACGGCCGGATCGTGACCAGGACCAGCGTGGTGCGCAGTTGCGCGGCCCGCCTTATCTGCGGGTGAAATATTCCGGAGCCATCCAGGAAGCATAATTAATAATACCTTAAAGAGAGTGTTCCTGTCTCGCCCAGCCGGCAACTCATCGGCAGACCCCGGGCGGAGCACTGCGAAGAAGGCTATTTCTTGGAAAAAGGGATAATTACCATCGGGCAAAAGTTTTCCTTCGCAGTCATCAGTCTACCCGGGCCGCGGGACTTGATGTTGAAAATTGAATGGGTGTTAAGGATTGGCACGCAGGACACAATCGTGAGGCGTCGAAACGCGATAAAGTCCGCCTGGTGACGATGACATCGAGGCTTCCCATTTCATTGTTGATGACGGGGCGTTTCGCGAACGGGATCTCCGGTGCTGTCCGTCCGATCGCCGCTACTGCCGGCGGAAAACGATGCTTGGTAAACCGGAACCGGGCCGAACGAATCGAAACGAGTCCCTAGCGCGATTAAATGAAAGAATCCTATGCGGGGCATGAGAGCTGCTTAGCCCGGAAATAAAAGCCCAGTTAATTGCCAATAGCTGAACCAGTTTGTTGGGCGGAGTTTGACCCGTGGATCTCAATCGCACTTGTCAATTGTGATTTGCCAAGTTTGTTTCAGAATAAACAGAACAAACAAGAACAAACAAAGTATTTTACAAAGAAACAGGATTTAAATATCATAAACATTATTGTATCAATTAAGATTGAGATGAGGCACTTTTAGTAAAACACATTTGGATCTCCACAAGAGCTTACAGTCCGATAAGTAGACAAGTTTTAGTTTGAACATTGAATTGAAGGAAAATATTGTTTTTTTAAATTCATGTTGGCTTAATTCATCAACGTTATGTCCATCAAGAATCACACAATCAACTTTTGATACCACTTTTGTAGAACGATTTATCGATTTGCCTCAAAATGGGCCTCAGTTTAAGCGAGAGCCTCTTCATTCGAGCCAAATTTTTCACATTTTTTTTCGTGTAATGTAATTTTAACAGCTTTCATTTGAAAGTTGACAAAAATATAGAATTCACAGTCACTGGAATACTCATTCACCATTCTACACTATGCTCCGGCGCATAAATGTAGAACAAGGCAGCTCGAGGCCCGTTGTAGTGTAAGCTGCATAATCTCAGCGAGTGGCAACAATTGCGAAGCACTTGAAAGGCTGTATTTTCGACCATTGGAAAATGAAAAGTAATCTGACCGGACTTAAATGATAATCAGCCCGTTCGATAACGGTTCCCTCCGGCTCCGGGGAAAGCGAGCACAACCTAAACATTCCAACCGAAGGACGGCAGTAAATCAGGTGATATGTTGCAATCGCTAGCGAGGCTTGCCGGTTCACCACATTTTACACGACTAACGAAATTTTTGCGGTGACCGCTGACAGTGGTAGCATCACACCCCCGGCCGGCAACCAACGAGTCACCGATTATCATAAAAGGGCTTTCGAGCCAATACAACACAATCGGAACCGGCGCTTTATTGTACATTATTATGCGCGACCCGTGCCCCGCGCGAGTTCGTTTCGGAACTTGTGGATCGCTTTATGTTGGGAGCATAATCGAAAAGAAACAAATGGTAATGGCAAGAAAAAAATCCTGTAAGTTTGAAAGGCAGCATATTCGCCGAAACCCTTATCAATTGTGGTGCTCTGCCGCCGACGGACTGGGTACATCACACGGCTCACCTGAGCACCGAGTTTGGCGCACAAACTGGACCGAAAGTCAACGCGGGGCATCCTTAATCCAGCTGACTTTCGCTCCCACCGATAAGCACCGATGCGAGGAGTTGGCGAACAGAGAGAAAAAAAACGGAAGGGCCACACCAGGCACGGTGTGCCGGGACGAGATTGTGGGACGGCGCTGCAATGCGATTCGGCGTTGTGCTGCGCTTCCATTTTCCCGATAACATTTACATTAGATTAAATTCCATTTTATTATAGACTTTGGATTATCGCATATTTTCATGCGACATGCGGTCATGGCAAACGGCCCGATCCGATGCATCCGATGGGGCCCGGTTCCACGGGCTGCGGGAAAACATCCCGCGTACGGATCGGAGTCGCGGGAATTTGTTCGCTCGGTGCCCATATCGTTCGTGGCAGTTCGTTCATTGGGAGTCGGAAAAATTGTGGGAAAATCCAAAGGCTTCGAAATCACAGAGAAACAAACCAAAAAAGAGGGCAACCACGTTGAGCTGCCCTCTCTGGGGATCCCGCTGATGGGCACCGGGCTCGAACGGGACCAAGCGGGATCGGGCCGCGATTACGGGCCAACCGGGCGGCGGAACCGCGAATACCGACCGCGACGACATCGTCGAAGGGCAGCAAAGCTGCACGTTTTTCATTCTATCACGTTGGCGCGATGAAGATACGGTTTAATTGCTTCCGAAGCACCAGTGTTATTACAACTTTACCGTGCGCGCCCGCTCGGTCTTGATTCTAATTGGTTGATATAAAATTGGAATTTATTTCTTATCTAATTGCCAGCTTGTTTGGGAAGCCGTAGAAACCCCCGTTCGGGCCACGGGTGGGGCGTGATTCGATCGGTGGGCAGTGGCCAAACATAAAAATGGAGATCAACCGAATACGATAGAGGGCTCGGGGGGCGCGAGGCTCTGGACCAATTTGAAAAGCCCGCAGACCCACCGACGCTTTTCGCGTGTCCACCAGTGCAAAAAAAGGAAAACTGCCCACCAAACTGCGTCGCTGAGGATATTTCACTTTTGTATGAATTAATCGTTTTCATCCTTCCGCCAGGTTTTCCTCGGCTCCGGAGGTCGCCCCGGGGCAAAGTGCTGAAGTGCTACCAAAGTGCTGAGCTGGCAGTGCGATGGCGATGGTTTTTGTGTGTGGCACCGTTGGTTGGCTGGTGGGTTTCCTTCGAGGAACTGTGCGAGGAACAAAAGTGGACGCGCGAGCCTCGAACAAAAAAGGAAAAACCGAAAATGGTGCTACCAACAAATTGCGGATTCATATCTTTGGAGGGCGATTTCGATTTCATTTTGCTAATGGAAGCATCTTTTCATTCTTTTCACTCTCTTCATTAAGCTCGCCCGGCAGACCCGCGGCCCTCGAAGCCTTCACCATCTCACACGCACCGACCCACAATGGGAGGGCACAATAATCTTTTTTGTTTGCGTCCTGCCGGCGTACCGTGGAAAATACGCCAACCAGCCGCCAACCTCTAATCAGGCATTGTGATGTTGCACTTTGCAAAATAATTGCGTAGTTAAGCACCCTGAATGGGAGCGGTGCACAACAGAAAAATCAACAACATCCGGAAGTAAAAATGTACGCCACACGCGTTTAACATTTCGGCCCGCGGCCCGTGGCTCAGCGGTGCATTCGAGGGCTTTCAGGGATTTCGAAGCCATTTGTTGGTGGCAACATTGGCGTCAGTCTGGCTGGTTGAAACAGAGTGGTTCGGAGTGGAATGAACATGCCCAAGTGTGGCTCATACATCGAATGTGCACTCACAATTCTCACACAAAGCGCCAATGGTTTTAGTTTTCAATGAACAATAGGCTGAACGGAGACCATATTTGCTCCAGTGGCTTTCGAGTCTAGCATGTAACTGTACACTGTATACAATCGGTTGCCGCGGGCAAAGCAATGTAATAAAGATGAAATTATACATTATTTCGTTTTTCCGAGTTTTTGGTAAACGTAAAACCTGAAAATTATGTACTACTGTGATCAAAAAATATCGGGAATTCCCTAATAAATGGAAAAATCTTTCTTTGTTCTTTAAAATTCATGTCATTACAATTCAAATAGTCCACATACTTCATTTCGGCTATTATTCAACTCAACTATTCAACCTATTTATAGCTCATCAGTTGATGCTGATGGCCGTCCTCTTTGAACATTTTTATCACTTATAAACTCTTGTTTTCGTTTGAGATTGCTTATCGAAGGTCTTATGTAACACTTTTTGGCAGCAGAAATTCCGCACACAAAATTTGAACTGCGGTTTTGAATAGATTCTGGTATTATAAAAAAATGAAGAATTCATTTTCAACTGTTTAACACATCGCTCAATAAGTCCGTAGGATAGCTTATAAAACAACAATATTTTGATATAATTTGTATTTATTCATCAACATAGTCTCCTTTTAAGGCGATACAGTCAGTCCAACGCTTCTCTAACTTTTCGATACCATGTTTGTAGAACGATTTATCTTTCCCTTCAAAATATGCCTCAGTTTCGGCGATGACCTCCTCATTCGATCCAAATCTCTTTCCCTGGAGCATCCTTTTGAGATCCGAGAGATTTGAGATTCAATTTACAAAAGTTGATTGAATTGTTCACACTGTAACTTGGTAAATAATAGTCCGAATGTCATGAAACTTTGACAGATATCGTTTGAAGGTTGGTACTGTCTAAAAATCATAAGGATTCTGTATTTGTTTCGCCATCTATATGTCATCCTGCGAACTTATTGAGCGATGTGTTACAAAAGGAGCCGTATCGCAAACATTAATTAGATGTTGGTTTGTGATAGCGATGCCAACCTATAAATAAAATACATTTGTCCCTATTGGAATCACAAACAAGTGCAAAATAAAAAAATCCGTTACTTTTAGGCCAAAGTGTTATGTTGAAATAGCGCTGGGTAAAGATTTGATTGCCGACAAACATGGAAAAGTTAACACTTCCGGTAGCGATATATCATTTTCTGCACAACCGTTGCATGCTCTCCGGTGCTTTAAGTCACCACCACCTTGCTGGAGTCTTCCTAAGTGGGCTAGTTTTGCAATTGATTCCATTGACCCCCAGCCCTCGTTTGCATTGCACTTCATAATTGCTAAACTTGTACCATGTTTACTGCAATTTGCTATTGCTACTGTTAGTGGGGAGATCTTAACGGCCCCGAACACGGTGCTTTGATGTGAGTGGCTGAGTGAATGAAGGACCGGCGACGTATCCCGGTGCGGCCGAACAACGCCTTCAAAGGACGTGCGCCGCGCTGTGTGATTCTTTCAGCCGTCATCGTTAGCCGGGGGCCGAACAAGCGGACTAGCCCGGACCGAGTCCGACCGAAAGGCACAAATGTCAACCACTTAATCGTGGCGAATCATTTATTAAATTATCTTCCGCTTTGAAAGCGAATCAGCGTCGGAATGGCGACAGCTTCGAGAACGCGTTGCGCCTGGCCTTAGCGCATCGGCTCAGGGCGTATCATAGCGCCGGTGCATATTGGAGCACTCCACAATTAGGCACGGCCATCGGCAGGCAGCGGCGATGGCACCACTTCAGTCGGACCCGGGTCTCGAGGGGATTCTCGGATGCTCGGAAGTCTCTGGAAGTCTCGGAAGCGTCGCCGCGTCCGCCCGTCCGCGGGAGATCCTTTTAGATCCCCGCTCGAGGTTTCGAGAAGATTTTAAGTAGCCCGAGAGCCCTCGAACGGCTCTTCGGGAGCCGGCCAATCCGTCAGTCGGCCAATCTCCGGCAGCTCCTCGGTCACCTCGGTCGGTTCCGCACATTTCAATATCGTTGGGTTGGGTGGCCGCAATTAAAACATCACTCTCAACGCGCGACTGCCCCCCGACAACCCGGTGGCAGTCACTCGAGCAGCTTAGCAGTGTTAGTCGCCGGTGTGTTCGGTTAGCAACTCCCCCCTAGGCCACCTCCCGCCCCACCGGTGCATTCCTGACTACTGGTCCAGTTTTTGAAGTGCCTCGGCCGGGATGGTCTTAAACGCCGGTGCCGTTCCATTTGCATCGGGGCGCTGCGTTTGCGTTGGTGATCTGGTACCGGGCCAGTTAGCTCAATCCCTGCTCCGGGTCGGTTGCCGAATTATGTGGACGTGTAGCAGCTTCCACACTACATCATAAAGCCACAGACACGCACGAGCAGCGCCATAAAAGCTGAACCGAAAACATCGAAAAATGGCTGGGCCAGCGTTTGGTTTATGTTTCGAATTCTATTTTATGTTGTCCGTTACCTTTTTCGGGGGGGTGTTTGTTTCCCATCGGCCGCCTTTTGTGGGCATTGCGGCATTCTTTCAACGGCCCCCATTGTGCGGCCCCCGGGGCGGTCGTCGTCGTTGTGGATTTAGTTGTTGCACGCTTTGTACCACCGCCCCGGTGCTGTTGCGTTGCTCTGCTGTGTATGCATTATTATCGTTGGAAATTTAAATATCGTCTCCGGCGCGATGCCGGCCAGCATATGTATGGAAATGTATGCTACGGTAGCGGCCGATGTGTCGCTGGCACATGTTGGGGCAACGTGCTAGGACGCTTTATGCTGCACGCATGAAGACCGCATGACATGACGTGGGACGTGGCCGAGATACGGTGGGCGGGCGAGGATCGAGCACTGGAAGCGGCAGTTGGCGGCGTGTAGAACTCTCGCTACGCACGGTGAGGATGCATTCACGGTGCCTGTCGGTCGGCCGGTTGGCGCTGGAGCTGACAGAATGCAAGTCCTGTCAGTCAACCATCATAAGTGCCCGCTACGCCGCATGTGTTATCCAAGCCACTTCACTGCACCGAGAGCCAGCGTGGGCTATTTAGAACATGTGGCCTCCCCCCTTCGCATTGTAGTGAAGCGGATTGAAAGCGGACGGATAATCGGGAACAGGCCCGGTCGGTCGTCGGCTTCCGGGCGGATATGTAAAACGGAACCAACTCTTTGACCGATGTGCACGGGACGGCCCCGGGCACGGCTGAGAGCCGAGTGTATTAGAAGCGTATTAGCGTCGGGATTGAGTTGATTTTAGCTCACTTTCCTCTCCTGAAACGCCATTTAAGCAAAACATGAATGAAAAAAGGCTTTTGTGACATAATTTCAATGCCACTGGCACGGTGTGGTGTGTGTAGGAGCGAGATAGAATAGTTTGAAGCTAGGACGAGTTTGACATTTTTGATGAACGACGTTCGGCGCCGGCGGTTGCCAGAAGGCCTCTTGTTGGCAGGATGTAGAGCAGAGTGTTCGGCACCTCTGTTGGAAGTCAACCTTTTTTACGGCAGCGAGAATATTTACATGTTCCATGTCCGCAACTACTGAACGATAGGTATCGAGACTTACTTAGTTTGTGTATAATTTTTTTCAATATTTCAATATTTTTTTGTTTCTTTGCAATCATTTTCACTAGTGACAAAATTCTAGTAATGCTCAAGAAAATTGGGCTTGACTGCATTCGAATTAAACTTTCATTTTAAATTAACAGAAAAGAAAGGGGTTTTTAAAAGAAGAAGGTATTTAAAAAAAAGTGCTGTTGTAATATGAACTTGCACAATAAACATGATCATTGCTTTACAATTTGCTCAGAATTAATTTATTTTTGTTTTCATAGACTGGGAAATTACTGAAATTTTTGATTTTTTCCCCTCTGCTTAGTTCATTACGCTTAATAAATTATCTTCAGACAATACGACATTCCAATTTGCCGACCACGCTGTTCCGCTATAGATTGGCAAAATCGATCGACGCCGGTGCGTGACGATGATGAGCAATCAATAAAATAAACAGCTCGTACCGTAAAGCTGGCTCCCAGGTAAACTCAAGCCTGAGGTAAGTTTTATGCCCACCTTGCGCCATCTCATTATTGCCGAATGTGAACGGCTAATGCGCTTTTAACGAACGACACTGATGACTCGGCGGAAGACGAGTCGATAGTCAAAGTCCGGAGTTCTCGCCGGTCAGCGTCAGTGAGGTAGCAGTAACCATAACATTCCACAGGTCATCAAAGCGAAATTTGTTTCAAATAAAATCAACTCCAGATCATAAAAGAAGAACTTTATGTTCGACAACTGGCGGTTGGCTGCTCGTCCGTTCGAGTCTCAAAACGTTGGTCCCGAGGCCGGTTAGACCCTCGGTGGGAGTTTCCCGCCTTTCGGGAGGAATGCTACGCTGCATTATATTTTGTAGGGCCTCCCCCGAAATCGACTGGTATTTAGGGGCGGAAGTAAAAATCAATCGAAACATCATCTGGAATGGATCGCCGGTGCTTCAGAATGCACCCTTCCCAGTTCGAACTTCGACAGCTATGGGGCCTCGGGGCAGCGCTTGCTACCGCTCGTAATGATAGGACTCGTAAAGGGGAAGTTACTCCGATCGTTTGGTCTTGGGCCGCCACGTCTATCCAACGAGAGATAATAAATCAGGGCCTTGACGAGAGTTGCAGTGTTCGCGTTCCTGCAGCGGTGGTTTGGGGAAACAAATAAATAAATGCACGTCAACATGATGGTTATGAGTTTCGTTTCTTTGTTCGGAACCGTTAGGCTTGCCTTTGGTTGCAGCGGTGATGGTGTTGTTAGTGTTGCTCGCTATTTGGATTCCTCGCTCCGACCATCACGGCGAACGACATCGGCCAACGTCGAGACCCAGCTAAGTGCATCACGCGTAGATGATCAGCCTTCCCCCACAAGAACGTGAGTGAAGAAAGCAATGTGGAGGCGTTTGACGTTAGGCAAAGACCACGGAAAAATGGCTGCAAACACATCGTTTTCACGGTGGTTTTCCGACCACTCATTGTCACGCGATGTTGGCCCGTGAGTTGGGCGAGGCGTTCCGAGCTCACTACCTCATGATTTATGCTGAGCCGGTTTTAGCTTCGCTCCTGCTTGTTCACCCACATTATTTTGTTGCGGGATTCCCGGACCGACTGGAAAACGTAGGCAAAGCAGATCAGGAACACGCGCAAGAGAGAGAAGGAGCGTCAGCGTATGGTTTCGGTTTATCGACTTCTTGAGGAGTGTTCATGTGGAGTGTTTGGGGCGTTGTTTTCCATTTGATTTTCCACTTTTCCAGCGGGTGTGAGCTGGGAGTCAAAGGTCTTGGGCGATCGGTGTTATCTCAATTGCGATGCGTTCCTAGTTTTTACCGACACCCGGCCATTGCCTGCATTAGAGCGCATCATCTGTCCGGGAAAACGAACCGTCATCGGCGGGCGATGAGGATGCGTCTCAATCATGCGTCCGGGTGTCGGTTTTCCAACCGTGCACAGAAATAGACTTTTAATGGATTTAATATCGTCATTCCACTCACGACCGTATGATTAGAGCCAACACGCATCGATCACATTTTGCAGGATTATACGTTTCCACGTTAACGACACGACTCCCGAGTGGGCTCCCCAGTTCGTGTGGATGTTTCGCTTTTGTTTGAAAAGAAACAGAAAACAATAAACCATTCGGAACGGTGGTGGCAAGATTTATGGTGCCGCCGTTAATTTAGAGAAGCAGTTGCTGTGCGCTGTATGCACCCTAACAGACTGTGGAACAATGACAAATATCGACAAGTTTGGCGACGTTATCCTTATTGATGATTATTCATGGCTTTGGAGATGGCGCTGCTTTGTTTGCATGCGCTGCTAGTGCCGATCGGATGCAGCAGCCCGGTCTTTTGGGAGCTTTGTGTTCAGTTTGTTTTTCTCACAGTGCTAAGTATGCTCGAAGCGGGATTAATTCGGTGAAACAACACAGATCTGCTGGAGGTGTTTAGCACACTCCATGTTTTCAGGATTAATGAAGATTTACACTATGCTGTGAATAATGCGTTCTATAAGAAAGAATAATCGGATCATGTGACGAGCCACATGGACGAGATAATTAAACACAGCGAAGCACTAACATTCATTTCATTATCTTCGGTCTACCATCCACAAATAACTATGAAGGCACATCAGAGAACAGGGTTATTTAGGAGAAATCGAAGGCGTTTCAACGGACTCCTAAAATACTTCACGAAACATACAGAATGGAATGGGAATTTTGGGAATTCTGTGCCTCTAAGGATGTTTCGATAGGACTGCTTTTGGACAGGGTGTTCCATCACAATCCGACTACTTAATTTGTAAGACGATTTTCACAAAGCCAGGTTTAGAAACTTCAGTATATGCCGTTTCAGTAATAGATTAATTTACGGTCAAACAGCGGGCTGAAACAGTAGAGCTCTACATTGAAAATAACCGTTCAACTGTGAAAACTGTGAAAACTGTGCGTGCTTATTAATGCCAATTTTTTCTGGCTTCTTTCTATGGGGCTATTTGAAAAGTAAGGTTTCTGCCAGCCAACCGAAGACCATTGAAGAACTGAAAGCTAACACCACAGCGGATGTTGCTGCTATTACGTTGTCTATTACCGAACTTTGTGTGTCTAATGGAGGCGGTAGTTTGATCGTTTTTTATGGTGGATAAATTTTTAATAAACGGCATTCTATACCGCAACTAAGTCTTGTCCAAACTGATTGTCAAATAGCGGAGTTAATCCACATTTAAATAGTTGGATTGTGAGGGAACACCCTGTATATTAAAAAAACAACACGGCAAAACCCGGAGCTAGATTGGCCAATATCATCGAGGATTTGGCCCAATTAAAGTTAACACAAAGGGAAATAGAATAATGCAAAATAATTACGGGGCATGATAACTTAACTAGCAAACAGTTAAAAATAATAAACATTCTTCCAGAATGTCGAATATGCGTCGTCGAAACTCAGCATTAATTAAATCATTCTGAACGAATGAAGCTAGGATTAAGTCGCGACCATGGAGGGTTTAATATGGTGATTTATTCAAACTTATTCAGCTACCTACATAGGTATTGAGTATTGCGTTGCACAAACTTAGGTTTATATGTTTTCATTAGCCCATTAGGTTAGTCTCATTCCAATCTTTTAAGGCTGAGTGACATCACAATCGATATGTTGCCCCACTAACCCAATCGTATATGCGTCCGAAGCTATGATTGCAAATCCATATTCTTGTTTTCATCTTTAATGATTGGTGAAAACTGAAGAATTTCGACACACAAAATGGCATGTAACGAACAGCCCAATATTGCGTACACATAAAGTTGGGCCGCAATACACTAGGTTCGGGGGTTATTTCGTGGGGACTTCCGAACATCCAAAACGAGCGGCCCACCCAATTCTTTACGAATCGGTCGCCATCGGTACCGCTCGTCGTCGGGCGAACATTTTCATATCCGCGCTGGAATGGCGATGCCGGTACCAGTTGATTGACTATTTGCGTTGATGGGCGAGCGACCGAACGACGTGAGCGGAAAACCGGCAACGGAAATCACCCATTTGCCAGAACACATGTGCGTGGCGGAAGTCACTAGCCCTGCGGTACAGCAAAAGACAAACATACGTATATAAATGAATAAATCTTGAATCAGAAATCAATTGAACGGTTTACTTTGGCCCAGCATCTTCCAATCTGATGTTCGGTGGTGCGCTGGTGGTGGTGCTGGTGGCGGTGACGCTGCCTCCAGCATCCGAATGGCAGCAAAGCCCGAGGTAAATCAACACAAATAAGCAATATTGGGTTATCGGGCAAATCCGGTTTACGTTTGGCCAATAACGTTTACGCCGCTGCGGACGCAAGTTTCGCGTACGGAGTCGCCTCCTAGCCTGCCTGCCAAGAAGTAGACAGGGAGGGAGCAACACTTACGACCCATCGAACGGCGATTGGGGGGGCCAGGGTTCCGCGTTCCGCAGAAAACATCGTTATAGCATCCGGGCTTCATCCGGGTTGCGGACGAAGCGGTTAGTTGGATGACGAGTCTCCGCCAGACTCGAAGAGTTAGCGGCATCCGTGGAGCACTAACGAATGAAAAACCGAAAACTAACGTCGAGTCTTTTGCATACGCGTACGATTTTTCTTCGCACTGACGCCCGTGTCGCCGGCCGGACGTGTGTTGGAAAATGGTTCTGTTTTCCAATCTCGACCCGCCAGCGCCCAGCGCTGTTATTCTTGGCAATCCAATCCCGCGTCCCCGAGCCGGCTCTGGTCACCGGGAGGGTTGCGTTTATTGAACTTTTGATGAGACCCCGGTGCCCGGTGCTGGGCTTGTTGGGTGTTGTTTGTGACGTTTCTTTGGCAAGGACCTGCCTGCCAGCCTGTTGTTGACAGCTCGGCTGCGTGTACTCTGGGCTTGGGCACCTCCTAAGAAGTGGTTGGCCAGCCATCAAGCACACCGAAGTTTGTTCTAACGCTTTTTTGTGTTGAGACCGACTAGTGTGACAAAATATCTTCCTTCTCCCAAGGATCCAAGTCTTTTAAACCAAACACATGTTTTGTGTGGGAAGTGTTTAACTTTTTTATTAGCCGGAACCGTAGGAAGACGGTTGCCATAGATCACTTCGTCCATCTGAGGACTGTGGTCTTGGGTCGCCTCTTATTGCGTTTGTCTTAAAGCATAGAACAGAGCATAGTCCCGCAAGGCAATTCGGACCTAAATACGGTGCTTGTTTTCCTGTGGATTTTGTCACAATTCTATCGCCCAGGTTCGTACTGCGTTTCGGTAAGAATGAAAGTAAATACTTTATATTGGACACTCCCGGGCGCTAAGCTGTCGGTAATGCCAACATCTTACATCCGGCTTCAACCCTGCCGAAATACTAGACACGCATCTGAAGCCTTCGCGGGCGAAATGTGTCTTCCCGGAGGCGGCTCGCGCTCAGGACTGAGCCCCAACAACAAACACTACGTGCCTCGGGTATTGTTGTTTGCCTAGTGATTTTGCTTGCGGGAGGTCTAAGTTTGATGTGCCTTACGATGTATGTCACAGCGGGAGCAGCAACAGACAATACGTTCGAAGGCTCGGTTCGAAGTAAAAATGGGCGGTCGGCTACAAAGCGCCTCCGGACGTTCTCCGGTGACGCAACGTCTCCAAACAAGTCTCAATCGCACGTGCCACAGCTTTGGCAATGTTTTGCGTCGGATTAAGGCGTGGGTGCTCTGGCGATAAAAAACGCCCCCATTACAAGGACGATGTCGAAGCTCATGATGACGAGCGGTCGGTTAGCGTCTGCTTAATCCACTCGAAAGTGGTTACCGTGGGTCTCTGCGTGGCCCGGTGAACATTTTGGGGGCCATGAACTGTATCCCTTCTCCCTCAGCAAATTTATGCTCCGCTCCGTGCCGTGCCAAGGGCTGAAGGCCATCAAATTATCATGTGACGTAATTGAACGTGATTAATTAAATATGGGAAATCGTGCGACACTTATGCTGCAGCAAACGTGGAGTGCGAAAAAAGCGGCGAAAGTGCGAAATTTCATCGCCTCCGGAACGAGACCGTAACACGGAGGGCGAGGCCTGCGCTCCGTCACTCTCCAACTCCCGGGGCAGGATCGCACTGGCAAACTTTCACTTATGCTCAGCGTGGCGAGAAACTCAATTGTGTGGAAAATCATTACGACGCTACATAAAGCCGGCCAGCAGAGGGTTCTCCTCCCCAGGCCACTCCTCCGAAGGCCACTCAGGCCCCGTTGCTCGGTGGTGTTTGTTTGAACAATTAAAGTTTTCTAAACATCGGCCAGCACCGTTAGCGGCGGGTTTGCATCTCGTGGTATCGTCCACATAGAAGAAGCTGTCAAGAATGCTAATTCAATTCTTCCGACCCCCCTCCCCCCCCACCCACACACACACGCCGGGGACGCACGCAGATACTGAGAAGTGCGCAGAGCCTGCCGCGGCTTGATGAGCCTTGAAGATGGGCCACCGGGCCCCCAGCGCGTAAGATGGGTCGGACCGGGCTCGAAATGAAAATGAATGGGGTGGTCATTAATCACCCCTCCAAATACCCGTGACATCGTTCTTATTCATGACATGGTCTTTACCGACACCGCTGGCCGCTGGAACTTCGGAAGGCTTCGTGATGCGTGAAATAAATAGATGCATCGACTGACCAGTGGACAACCGGCGGCAGTGAGGATAGTTTTTCGCTCTCACCTCGCCTGAACGCCTCGCCGCCGATGGCAGCTGGATGGGACGGGCGACGGGACGGACGTGCAACATGGCCCAATGGGTGCCCCACAATCGTAGACACATTTGAAATGCATTCTAACGAGCGCGGCGCTGGACTGCCCAGGACGGCGACGGAATACTGAGCGTCCGACAGTCGAGCGCGTCGGACACCGTTCGGGATCCTGGGATGGGGATGTTCTTAGATGTTGTTTTCCAAAACGGCCGATTGTTGCTGACTGGCTTGCTGGGTGGGTCAAAGGGCCGTTGGTGGGGTCAGGGTTGGGGACAATAACAACATTGCTGACGACGTGCTAACATGAGTCATCAGCCTGCCCACACTGGACAAGTGTAAACTGGCTCTAGTGGGGTGGAATCGAGAGGTCGCACACATAAGGACGAGGAACCCTTACCGAAAGCGTTAACGCGCCTTCGGCCACGTCACGTCCGACGAGGGCCGGTTTGTCAATGAGTCACTGGCTACCGGCTACCGGCGGCAATAATGGTCACATAATTTCTGCCGCTCAACAATGTCCGATCTTCCGTTGGCCGGCGGCTCGGCTCGGGAATCACTGTCCTTTTGAAGTGCTCGCTGATCGATGACGGTGGCGCTGCACCGACGACTGCAATGGCACCCAATTTGGGGTCGATTGCTGCGCGGATGATAAACTAACCGTGACGTTTGATATTAGTTATTGAGTAAATATTGACGGGACTTGTTGGAAGTGCACGAGTGCTTACTTGGAGCCGCCGGGCAAAGGCCGGTCAAAGGTTGAGCATCGGAGTGCATCGAAGCGTGTATCGGGTGCTCGAGTGCAAATACAGGCGCAATGAAAATTATGATTTGCTAGCACAGCAGAGCACGAGAGCAAATATTTTTGAATCCTCGGCCACCGGACGGTCGGCTCACACCGGCCCAGCTCGGTCGGGTGTGGATGGAAACATTTTACTGCCACTCGGTCATCGATACAGTTCCTCCCGGTTGCAGATGAATGAATTTTGTGTGCCTTAGAATGTGGAGCAATGGTAAAGTAAACTTGCCATAAGTGGCCGATGTGTGTGGCCACGGCCATATGGCTATTTACAAAGGCTCGCGACGCGACTGCAATCGTTCAAAGTTTCTTGTTAGTCTACATCAATGTCTTATGAAGAGTACGCGGCCGTAGATGCTACTGTATTTATCTTGAAGCTCAATGTTTTTAATATATGAAAATAATTGAAACATTTGCCATGCAACCTGCAATTTCGGTGGCGCGGTATACGAGATGTGAGCGAAGTACAGGCTGTTTCATTAACGATACATGGTTTCATTTACTTATAAAAAAAGCGACTGAATATTTTTCAATGGTTGAACTTTTTTTTGAAAGGTTTATTCCTGACATTCATCTATAAAATATAATTTTGGTTGCAAGAAATTGGGAAATATGAAAAATTTATTTCCAAAGTGGTAAGTCGCCAAATCATTCGTCAAAAGCACATTTCATTGAAGATCAGTTCCACGTCTGTGGCTGTGCTAATAAGCAGTATTGTGGTTTGGAAAATCGTGCACATCGTGTAAGAGAAGTCAATGCAGCCAAAACAAGAAGCTGTTGAGAATTTGAGCGACATTTGATTTCAACAGGACGCCGCTACGTGGCATACAACGACAGTCACAATCGATATTTATGGTACGCGAACAAACCAGCAACTATTGACAATCCAAATTCAAGTTGCTCCCAAATTCAAGTTGCTATTGACGAAATAGAACCAGCTACAATCGAAAATATACTCAAAAATAAGTCGATGGAATGAGCTACTACCAAGTCAATCGTGGTAAAGATTTCACCAAAATTGTTTTTCACAAATAAATGGAAGGAACGAACCTTCCAAAAAATGTTCAACATTTAAAAAATATTCAACCTTTAAAAAACGGAAATGGAATCAAGTATCGTTAATGAAACACCCTGTAGTTTCCTCAGTTGTATCATTGTTAGTGCTAACCACATTTTTTCCATGTTCTTTAAATATTACTATTATTATGAGCATGATCGTGAACCTCATTTGAACGTGAACTGTCTGGACAAACCGGAAGTTCAGAAACATGCGGTGACTCAAATCTGCTGAGCATAAAAAGCGTTATCGATTACTGTACGAGAGCCGTCCAAAAAGTACTGCGACTTTTGTGTTTTAAAAAAAAAATATTGTTTACGTTGTGAATATTTAATTTGTCCCCTTTACCAACAGATATTATACATTAAACAGATATTATTATATGATGTGCCAGCATTTTTATCCAATCCTCGAGGCACTTAAAAGCTTCACTTCAGGCTATCAGCCACACTCAACATTTGGAATGCGCCCGCCCACTTTAATTTGTTTTTCACACAACATTTGATACAGAACGATTTTTGGGAAAAGACAAAAATAGTCGTTGAGCCAAAACACGTCCCAGTAACTGTCAAAACAACTGTCCAAAATTAACTGAGTATTCAAATTGTCCAATGTTTCAACATAAGTCAGTGACATGAGCAGTAACATAACGCAACAAACAAAAATCGAGTATACGTAGCCCGTTTAAATGTCGCGATTTTTTTTTAACGGACCCCGTACATACTAAGAAGCTCAGATTCACCACATCAGGTAGAGTAAATGACTCGGAATAATCGTGAAAAGATGCCATCAGTCTGGATTAACTTTATGAGAAACATATAGAAGTGTCTTTCTTCTGAGACTCTACGTATTCTACGATAGCCCTAAGAATGTCGTATGTAACTTCTACTCAACGGACTTCTACAAACAAATATAATCGAAAACCAGCAAATTGTTTTTTTTTTGTCTTAAACTGCTATCCAAATGACCAAAACACGGTAGGAATGCTCACTCTCGGTCGACCGAGGACGACTTTTATGGTGCCCAAGCACGGAAGACCCGCTCACGTCGAGGCGCGACGTCAGCCAAAGCCGAGGCATTCTGCAGGGTCAGCAGCGCAGTTCATCGGAGGCGCGATCGTTGTTCGATGTGCAGCACAGACCCAACCCCGACATCCTCGCTAATGATTGGCACACACGCACACGAAGTCGGTGCTCGTGGCCCGCGGAATGTTCGACGAAATCCGTGCAAACCCGTTAACGACGACGGAGCGCGATCGAAGAAAACTGCCGCCTTTGGCACGCGCGCAGCTCGCGTGCGTGCGCCCGACGACGCCGCACGACACACCCGATCCGGTGGAGGGCGAATTCGGACGAACACTACCGACACACGAAGTGACACGCGACAGTTCTAAACATAGCTCCCCGCTGAAAGGCGCTAAAGTTAGACCGAATCGGAACGGCGTGTCGCGAAGTCAAGTTTACGCAGCCCGGCGAAAAGACGGTGCCGTTTCGGGTCGACATCCGAATCTGGCTCTGTTTTGACGCGGACATTCGCGGAGCTAGGAAATATAAAAACCGGCAGCCTGATTACATTGCCACCGATGGTTGGGGATTTCATTCGCTTCGCTGGAACGCGACCGGTGGCTCTTCTGGAAATGGCATCCGACACGTCGCTCGCTAATCGAAAGATGCGCACATTATTTGACGATAATAAATCGAGCGGCGGGCATCCTTCCGTGTGGCTTTGGGGCGAGTGTTTTCGATGTTGCGGTCCCGCCGATGATGGGCTCGTCGATATGTGGCACGCAAGCGCAGCGCGGCTAATTGTTGGAAAATAGTTGTGGCTAAGCGATAATAATTTCATTACTGGTCACGTCACACAGCTGGCACTGGGAAGGGACGGAAATGCATGTTCAAACAGATGATTCCCGCCGAGACCGGGCCAGGCCGGGCCAACAGAGCGCAGATCTAATTATGCTCCGGTCAGCAGCGTGGCTAGCAGCGCTGAACATCGCAAAAAAGGACCTCCCCCCCCCGGCGCAGGCTGCAGTGGCGCGGAATGTGACCACGGCTCACTCACGTGCTCTCCGTGTGTATGTGTTTAGTCAAATAATGCACCTCATATTTCGGGTGCATCGCAAATCATTACGGAAACCCACCGGAAAAGCCATCATCGGTTAGCTGTATAATGTGATTTATGCTTCTGCAGGGCACCAGCACCGCCGCTGCCATCGTGGCGAATATCGAATATCTCGGGCCAGGACCCGCGGAGCTGATGATTCGCGATGTCGTCAGTATTATCATTAGCCAGCGCGGAAGGATGCCGCGTGGCTGAGCGCACTCGGCCTCGGTGCCAACGCAGAGCAGAGCGGCGCACTGCAATGCTAGGCAGGAAAAAATCAGGACAAGCCACTGCAGCGCGTAGGCAGCCAACCACAAGTCTAATTATGCATTGATCAATTTGCTCCCGACACACAGACACACCCACACTGGTTGGCCACGCCATTTCACCGGCCGAGTGCAAGGATGAAATTAAATTCATGGTCCCCGGGTAATGATAAGTTGCAGACGTGGCAAATCAAATTTACGCCCAGCAGCGATGTTGTCGCGCGCGCGATTTTTTGTTTGCAAATCGAGCAAATCAATTTGACGTCTTGCAGCTGTCAGGGGCTCCATATGCGCCGAACCGACCGAACTCGACATGTATCAATTCAAATAATCCACGCGGTTCCGGCGGTGACGGTCCCGGCGATCATCGCGGCCCTGCTAGGTGCAGCTCACGGAAAGAGCAAACGAAAGAATGAAACATGAAACCGAAAACGGTCAAAGTCAACTAATATTTGCCAGCCGACAACTGCGGCCAACAAAGTGAATCGCGCGAACTGCCGAATCCGCGCGGAGTATGATCCCTTTCGCTGTTCGGTCCCTGTGCCGCGCTCGGACTTTGCGCGAAACTAGCGCGCCAAACTAGTAGTGGTGGCCCCATTGTGGCACCGAAATGGCAGCGCTTGAATAAACAATAACATTTGTGCGACGTTTTTGGTGCGCTGAAATCGATGCGCATATAAATTTCGTGCGCGTATATTCATTCAAACAGTCGCCAGGACACATTTGGGGTCCCGGGGCAAATGGAAAGCAAATAGACACATCGACCACCTGATCGCACGCTCTCTTTCTCTCTCGCTCGCTCTATTTTGAGCCCTGTTTTGCCCTTTGATTCGGTATTTTTGATTTCGAAGCGAACCGGCGAACGATTTGTGTTAGCGTTACTGACTCGCTATGCTTGAGTTCTTGCAGTCTCTGGGTGACCAGTTTCTATGTTTGTTGGTTTTATGCAATCCGGACAGAATCTCTAACGCTCAAGAATCAAGAGCAATTTTTGTGTGAAAAACTAGTCTATAAGTAGCGTAGCATAAGATATGTTTGCAGTAAAACGACCCAAAAATGTTGGATCAGCTACAAAGGACATTTCGATTTGGAAGGTTTTAGATTCGAATGTCAAATTCAAATGTTCGATTCAAAGTTCCCGGAATTCATTTATCAAATGTACGAATATCAGTTTAGTGCTCATATTCTATATTGTCTTCTTCAAAGTACTACTTTTCCCCATGTACTGCAATGCAATCCTCACAATATTTTTTAGACTCGGTTTTTGACATCTCCATTAGATAATTTATGGTCGCTGTTAGTCAGTATTATTGTTGTTTTTGGTAAAGATGGATACATTTGTGCGATGGTTCGTTATCCTGGTGCAAGAGCCACCAGTTGTTCGCCTGCAAATCCTTCAAAACGTGTCAAAATATCCAAATAGTGCTCCTTGTTGATAGTCGCACAATCTGGAAAGAATTCACACCGTGGTGATACATGAAAATCGTGAGCAATGCTTTCTGTTTGGGCTGCGAACGACGCGGTTTCGGTTTGGTTAATTTTTGTTTCCTTATTATTGAGGTTATTTTTTGTGTTTTGTTCAAAGCACCGTTGCAGAAACTTGTTTGGAAGGTTTGTGAGCCGTTTTGGCCACAAATTTACTCGTTATTGCTCGTTCAAATCCATTCTTAGAACTCTCAAAAATCATGATTTTCCCAACCGATGATGAAATGCTTTTGTGGGAGTATCGGGGACATTTGAGCAACGAAACAAAATAAAGATGCTAGAAACACCGAGTGCCAGGACCGCCACGCGGCCATTAACTCGAGAGCGCCTTAATTACACTGGACGGAACCCGGTTCCACGAGCGACAGTAACGGTTTAAAATGGAATCAATCCGTATGTTTAATCAAATGAGCGCCCCCATCAGCTCCGTTTCACCGGCGATCGATCATGCTAAGGCCGGAAGTGCTCTAAGCTACGCCACCGTAGGGCAGGTAGGGCTCGAGAAAAGAACATAAATTCGCACGGAGCCCAACGGTGGCGGTGGCGGGCACCAGCTTACGCAACGCGCAAGTACGCACACGGTCCTTGGGCCCGGCTTTGTTCGAGAAGGCTCAGCACGAGCCCGCCCGCCTTATCCGAGCATAATTTTATTTCGAGCCATCAATCCTGGCGCTCCGTGGCTCCGCTCCGCGGTAAGCCCAGTTTGGCGGCGGCCAAGGCCGAGCAATAAATAACCAAATCAAATAATATTTACTCCACGTGCACACACCGTGCACCGCTGGCACCGCCGCTTGAAATATGCATATTCTATCAGTTCAAATTATGCTGTTACTTAATTCCGACCCCACCGCCCACCGCCCTCCCAGTCCCGAGGGGCTCGTTCTAGTGCCCCGCCACCCTATCCCACCTATCCATCCATCATCGCCGGGGCCGGGAGTAATACAATAAATTTTCTACAGAATAAACCGTCCGCCGTTCGTCATCCTTTAAACCGGACCGAAAACGGAGAACAAGGGCCAAGGCGTTCGGTCGTGTGGTTTTGTTGTTCTTGTTCACGCCGAAGTCCATTTCGGCTCGCTGCGGGTAGGCCCCAGTACCGGGGAGTCCTTGCCCCAAACTTCGCCACCACCAACACCGTTACAACCGCACTTCATGATGACAGGTGAAAGGATCGTTTTTGGCAAAGCAAAAACAACACGCAAAAAAAACGACAAGCCGGATGCGAAAAGGATCTGACCTTCGGCCCGTGGGCGGGTGGGGCGAAAACGGCTTCCGAGGGTCGCACCGTGCGGCACACACACAGAAACTTGGAACAAATAATGCGAAAGTAGCCAACGTCAGCTGTGTGAAGGCGTGCGCGCGGCCCGGCAACACTTTTGCACCAAATGAACACGGGCAGAACCCGAGCGTGGCAGCAGAAATATGTTTTTAATTAACGGCCTGACTGACAGGTACGGTAAATGCTTGCTCGCCTCTTTTGGTTGCTGGCTCCTTTTTTTCTGTTCGGGCTGGTTGGAATGTTAAGCCGGTGTTGCAGCGAAACGAGAAAAAAATAATTATGATACGTTGGGCCCAAAAACAAACAGCGCTACGTGCCAAGAAACGGTCTATCTAACTCGTTGGTCCTTGCGTGCACACACTTCCTGGAGGGTACCGTTTCGGCACCTCCTTGAGTTCGCGGTGCGTTGGCGGAGTTTGATTCGGATTTTGACAGCCACGACATCCACTTCGCAACCGGAACTGGTTTTTCTGGGTCCGTCCCCGGGATGAGGGGCGGGTGGCGGTCGAGTACTCCGACCTTGTCCCCTCCGAGCACAACAACGACGCGACCTCCCGGGAAGGGACACAGGACGTGCGCAAGGACACATGACCATGAATCATGCAACGGTTGACCGACGAAATAAAATTATCATTTTAATTAAAGCGAGCGAACCCGAGGCCGCGTCGGAAGGGTTCCGGCGAAGGATCTCTGCGTTATGCGGTTATGCGCGCTGTAACCTGGGCACCTGGGTCGATGCACCGTTGATTTCGGGCTACCGACCTTTGAGCAGGGGCGTAGGCTTCGTCCTGAACGCGGTCACGCCGAATGGGGCCAATGTAGAGGGACCGGGTTGGTGCAGCTAGCTGATGAACTGTGCATTACGGTAATGCCCCCGTGTTTTGGTAACATTATGCGGCCGCTGTATTTTATCCCCGCATTGTGGCTGGGTTAAAAGAGCGTAACAGTCCAACAATAACACCGACAACCGGCCAGCGTTTACAGTTAACTCGTTTGAGGTTGAAAAAATGTTACACTGTCTTACTTGTTGGAGAATAAAACAGGCAGACGTGAACGATTACTGTACATTCGCTATCTTTATGTAGCAATTTTTCAACTAAAGGACTTGAGGCATAAAATTTAGATTTGAGTGATGAGATGGGTAGTTTTGTTTTGACAGCTTATTTTTGGCTTATTTTTCTTGGTACTTCTTCGATTTTCCCATTGAAACAAGTTTGAATAACTGAGAATTTATGGTTATGTCACCACATTTAGCAGCATTAAACTTGAACTCGTTCCCCTGATTCGATTGATTGTTAATTTATTCCCTCCATTATTCGTCTGTTTTTGTAAATAAGTGGACGCTGAAGCTGGAGCACACATCGGCTGAAAAGTCCAAAGCGTAACACATAATCTTATTGCATTCTCCGCTTTTTCGGTTAGTTTAGTTAGTAACTTATTATTAGTTAGTTATTTCATGATATTCTGCAACATAAATTCATGAGTTATCGTGCAAAAAGCGATCCTAGTTTTGTTACTTTCAAACCAACGGATTGAAAACATTGTCATGTTTTAATCTTAAAATGCTTCTTAAAGGGAAAAAGATACCGTTCAATGTCTAGAAAATTGTTAATTTATTTATTTAATTTAATTATTAAAAATGTTCGCCAAAGGCTTAACAAGTTCAGCTTACGTACTAAGGACATAAATACTAGGGGCAGTGGAGGCGCGGAGGCGGGAGCGGAAGGAAGAAATGGGGAGGTGGAAGTCGAACAGGGGGCTTGCGGCATTGAAGGACCCGATCGCACGCAGGACTAAGAGGACTCTGCTCCATAAGAAACAACAATAAAACATTGATTGGCTGACTTAAAACGTGGTCGTAGAGACTTCGATGTTGCCGAACACCAGAAAAACACAAAATCGTTTTTAATGATCCAAAGTGAAGTTT
>NC_071286.1:43595335-43671196 GCF_943735745.2 Anopheles bellator
TAAACTTCGAAACTGCCCATTTTTTTTCTAATTGAAGGTGAAGAGTCGTTATACACTTTCAACATTCGTTCATGAATTTTCTTTGCTTTAAACCTTTCAAAAATAAAAGCTCAATAACTGAACGATACTTGATTTTACCGTTGTAAAAAATACTGTGACACGTAAGTCCAGTAGATTGAACAATTGCAAACGGAGCACACTGAAGATTGGATGAAAATATGTTTCCTAACCACCATTTTCTGTTTTGAATTGGGATCATGTTTTCGAAAAAATTAACTTAAGTGTTATAAACATTAACATAAATTATTAACACATTTGCATTCACATTAACACATGAATTATTAAAGCATACTTTCGTTATTAGCTGCACTTTTCTTTAACTTTCTTTCCAAGAACTTTCTAAGGGGTTTTCTGCACTTGGCCGTTTCGTTGAACTTGTAGCCTGTTAAGGAAATTTATTCTGTTTTGATTATTTTGCAAGGATGCATTACAAATTCTAGCGAGTAGGGTCATCATCAGAGGCCTTTAAAGTTTACAAGAATTTGGTAAAATTTACTACAATACATGACAATAAGATTGACATCTAAAACAAAAAAGCATGGATGAAATTACGAAAATGATTTTTTGTTGGAGTTTAGCACGCTGCCGATTACTGTAATTGATGCGAAGCATTTCCATTGCCTTGAGGTTTACTTTCGTTTGGAGTTCGAGTCAAATGCGGCCAGCGATCCCCAATCCTGACCCGTCGTGCAATCCCAGCCACTCGGCAAAGTTCAACATCGTCAACCAGTTCTATAAATCGGCATCTTACCGATTCTCTTGTGTCATTTCTTCATGTACCTGTTATTAAATGGTTTACTCCACAGCTGCCACGGTGCCGAGTTCGAAAGCCATCGCGATTGGCTTCCACTCTTCATCAGCAGCACCAGTCCTCTGAAGGTCTGAAAAGTTCCCGAGTTCTCGCCAAAACTTTGCCCCATAACTCAAACCGTCGGCTGACGGTCGGTGGCTGGGACATATTTAAAACCAATACCGTCGTGCCAATGTTGATTTGCGTTCATCCACTTCTCGCCGACAGCAGCGGCAGGATTATCGGCAGTTTTGGAACTTTTACGCCGTCTGCCAGACGATTGTCAAATCAGGACTTTCGCTCTCCACCTCGGTCGGTCAGTGGACAACGACGTTGCCTGGCTCTGTGGGTCAGTAATAGCACGGACGCGGTGAGTAGCACCAACGACTCTGGGGTGTTATTTTTGTGTGGCAATGGGGATAAAGCGGACTGGCCGTTAGGTTTTATAGCCCACCAACTACTCAGCTTACTGTTGACACTCTCGGGCCAGGCCTGGGGTTGCGACACTTTCACGCAATCAGCACCACAATGAAGTTCGCGACTCGTAATGATCGCGACGACAATAACGATGCTTCGGCCGGGACTAGCGTAATGGTGTTGTGACTGGAATTGAATGGTTCAATCAGACTGCTCGTGATACGAGCGGATTAAGTTGTCGAACTGGCAGTGCGACCATTCAGAAGGTGTGCCGTCAGATTCAGGACCATTCTGTGGGTAAGATTTATTCAAACATTTTTGAACGAGAAGTTTTATTCAAAAGTTAAACAGTGTGGCTCCGGAAAAGGTTGTGAAATGATAAGGCGCGCTTCGAAACAATGCACAACAAGGGCGCCAATCTGCCTCACAAATTCGAAACAAATTTGGTCTCAGCGATTGGCCGCGGCGCCTTGTTTCAATTGTGAGATGCATTTTTCATTCCCTTGATTTGATGTTGCCCCGCTCACTGGCCCCGGGTTGCGGTGCGATGAGCGCATCAAGTCCTCAAATAGGTCACCCGGGAAAGACTCCAAGTGTTCCGCAGCACTGTGGAATTCTCAGGGTTGGGGGGATCGTAGCAAAAAGTTGGGCCCACCGCAAGGGACTGCGGAATGGGACTGTCCTTCGCCATTTGCGGCGGTTCCTTAGCCGCCAGCGCAATCCGACGAGCGGCCGCCATCTTGGGCAGCATGGCACGTTCTTCCCACGGCCACACGGCAGACGTTGGTTAATCAATAAACTCGTGTTTGAATTATGCAAACCTCGGTACCCACCGGAACCGTACCGGTTGCAGCCGATGGAGATGCCCGGCGCTTTCTTCCGGTTTTTCTGCTGCCAGTGAAATGTTTCACTCTGGCCGGCCCGGCGGGCTGGGCACGCCTTTGGCCGGAGGGTGTCGAGGTTCGTTGAATTAAACTTTAACAATTTTCATCCGCAGTTTGTTTTCGTTTTCTTGGCGAAAGTTTATTTTGGCCCATCGCAACTTCGCGGCCAGGCACGCGGCCCTCGAAGATAGTGGATTCCCCGAAAAAAAAAAACGAACGAAGCATAGCTCCTCACAGAGAAGTTCTCAAATCTTGCCCTCATCTCTGATCACGTTCCCGTTCATCGATTTTAGCGAGTCGGGTTTTTTTTCGTGTTCGCTCCTGGCATAGTCCTGGTATCCCGGAGTCTTCGCTGGAGCTACGAGAAGAAAAAAAACGCCTGAAAGAGATCCATCACGAAGCGCCGAAAACGAACAATTTCATCTCCTCCATAAATCACGCTCTGTGAACAACGTGTTGCTTAATGTAATTTATCATAATTACACTTTGGATATTTTCCCGCGCGCTTCATGGAGTTCGCTTTCGGCGATGAAATTAAGTTCGCGCCAGTCCGCTGTCGGGAACGGCTCGTGGGGGGCCTCCAGCAATGCTGTGATCCAATGCTTGGGGATCGTCGGGACTTGGATTCCACTTTTACTAATTTGCCCCCATTTGGCGCCAGTGTTTTCCGTTTGCTGGTGTGCCTTTTTACGACTTCCTTCCAGGGCAGCCAGCATCGATCGGCTTTAAGACGGAAGATGGAACTGCACATAATTCATCCGAAGATTTGGACTTCGCGAAGGGAATTAATACTCGATTTTGCTACTTTCGATCGGCCAAAGTCACTCAACGTACCCAAGGCCGATCGGGAGATTTCGGGAGAATTTAGAACCGGCCAGAGCTCAGGCGTTCGGCATCTTTCGAATCGCTTGAACACAACACATTAATCCCGAACCCTGGGATGAGCTTCATGTTGAAGTTTTAACGGCCGCGGTACAGATGCAAATGGCTGCTGCCTGCTGGATAAACCCCAGCCCAGACTCGCTCGCACCGTTTTCGCATCCCGGTGCCAGTGGCGCAAGGATCCGGTTCGATGGCATTCCTTCGACCGGAACGGAATGTTGCACTTCCGACGGATCATTAGTGCATCGGCGGCCAGGGTCAAACGGGTGGCCGGCACTGACAAATGCATCGGTGCTTTGGCGTTGGCTTCGCATCGTTTGTGCTCCGATCCGATCGCCCCGCCGCCCGATTATGCTGCTTTGCGAACCCTGGCCCCCAGTTGACCTTGTTCTACGGGGGCTTACGGGTGGGTTTTAATTCAGATTGAAACTAATGTTGAAATTGCTTAAATAAAACAACCGGAAAACATAATCTGCTCATTAGGGCCGACGCTTGTGACAGTTTGCAAATGAGCTCGGTGGGTCGGAAAAACCACTCATTTCGTCCTCCCCAGTTCGGCCGGCGCACTCCATCCAGCCGGCGGTTGGATTTCTTGGAGCCGCCGCGGCTCAGAGAAAGGCACGGTGGGGCCGCAAGGGCGACATCCTTTCGGGTGCGGCATCACGGCATCAGCATAAAGCTGCTCTTTATGGAACACAGCGCTTACCATTTTTCTCAATTTCGCAAACATTCAAAGCTGAAAGGCAGCTCAATTATCGTGGAGCGTTGGAGCTGGCGCAAGGCGCAAGCCGTGCTGGCCCGGCCCGGCCGGTCATTGTTTGCCATTGCACCGTGTACATCCCGGAAGCGGAACCGGGACCGCTGCACCGCCAGATGGGACACGGACCAGGGGGCCCGCCGTCCGATGGCTGACACACTGGCTGACGGACTGACGCCGGCAGCCGCCTTATCCGTGGACCACGACGCTTCATCGCCGTGCCGCAGACACCCAGCTTAAGCTCGAGAAGCTCAGGGCGGAAGAGCACGCCGGGAAAAACATAGCAACAATACGAAAGCTTCGGCATTGGAGGAGTCCCAGAAATAGATTTTCTCCAATCTTGCGCCGTGCTGAGCGGACGGAACGGACGGACATAGTAGTGCGTTTGGGCGGCGCGACGTCTTGCTTGGCGTAAAGAATATTTTCATGGCACCTCGAAGCGAGGAGGCGAAATCTTTTTGCATAATGCAAAATAAACAGACCAACTTTATGAGCAGCCGCTCACTCGCCAGGCGAGGTCAGGGTTTTAGGTCCGGGAAGGGTTGAGCCAAGCGTTGACCGGAACCGGCTAACCGAAGGGGATAATAAAGGCAAACGCGCCATGCCGTCAGGAAGCATGCTACAGCAGAAAGTGTGGGGACCGGGAGCATTGGACGAGGGTGAAGTAGTTGCCGACCGAGAACACGCTCTGGGTAGAGGTGAACGGAACTTATAAATCCTGGCGCGGGCTGGGAAAAACATTGGCAAAACATTGGACAAAACAACGCAGATTAGGTTCGCGAAAATTTTACACAAAACTTAACCGAGCCAGGAGCCAGGAGCGGAAACTGAAAGAAAGGCGGTCAGCAGCCACAAATGGCGGATGGTGTTGTTGTAAACAAATCCGGAGCCCCTTCTAGGAAGAAAAGCGCGGCGAGCTGGATGTCGAAACTTCCCGCGAAGCTGCTGGAGCTTGATGTGCGCTCGGCCCAGCGTCAGGAGCCGGGCTGTGTTGTCGCTGGCGGCTTTGAACTCGGTTCGTCCGTCGGCTCCAGACATCAGTTGGAAGGGTTTGGTTGTTACCGAACCGATGTATTAAAAAGTTGACTGGGGGCTTAGGATGTTAACTGAGTTGGTAGAAAGATCTGCAGACTGTCATGTGTAGGAATAAATACAACAAGTTGTTGTTTGGTATACAGTAGCTCCAGTGCCCAAGACAGACTCAAGATATACATAGTCCTCTGTTCGGCCACACTGTCAAACAATCCACTACTTCTCTACTACTTCAAATACAGAAATGACTTTAAAATACAGGGCACAACTAATGTTCTCTTTAATTTAACTTCTGTATGGAAGCTTACAAATTAAATGATGTTCAATTTACCAACTAAAAAGACTTTGGTTATAGGAGTGTGCTCGCGCAGCATTTCACGATGTAACAGCGAAACAGGTTTACTGGTTCGACTATACTTGGGGTTCTAATGCATTTTTCCAGGAAGGTAAGTTTGAGGTTGTTTTGACCAATTTGAAGATTCTTGTGTGAGGCATATTTTGGACAAACTGGTGATGCAAATGTTTTTGACAGCCTTGTTAGACGCTGCCTGGCTAATGAGTGATTTAGTTGTTCTCCTGGTCTAGTTTTGATTTTCTAATCAGTTCTGTTTTTGGCGTTAAGGACATGTGCCCTAAAAGTATTTGTACATTTAATTTTTATGTGGGTTTTGAAAGTGACTTTATTGAGCGTTAGCGATTTGACGATGGACCCTGAAGCAGCTTCGTGAAAAAATAGCTTCTGGTTTCAGTTTCTTTCTTTCAGCTCATAATTGCGATTGGAAGAAATACTGCATTTGGATATAAAACAGGACTCACCACGCTACCCCGGAATAAAATTTGCCCTCTTCGGAGTGAATAGTACTTCAGTTAAGCGAATAATTACTGAAACAAATGCTTTAGCGAACGCAATATACGCAAATTGGAGTGTCCAAGAACTGACTACGTATCTCCTGAAGAGTAACAAAACTCTGACTTTGTCCACAAAGAACGGCGTTCTTTAGGGAATAAGTAAGCGACTTTGTGTTACCTCAAGCGACTTTTTTTTTTGTTATTTTTGCGTACGTTCTAGTCATCGATGCGCGCCCGGTGTTGTGTCGATGGGACGCGATGTAAAAATGGCGACGATGATTGGGATTTCTTCATTCATAAGAAGAATCGAGACGCTCGCTTCTGATGCTCATAATAAACATCGCAACAAGCAGCGCAAATTGCATCAAACATTTACGGCTTTCATCTTTGGCGCTAAGCTTTCGGCCGATTTGCCATTCACTTTCCGTGCTCTTTTCGCTAATATTATGAAAGTTTCACGCGATCAGACAGGGACACTGCCGAGGGCCGAGTGCCGAGGGTCTCGGGCATCGTCCGCAGGTCGCAATCAGCAATCGCTTGGGAAGCGACGCGTGGCGCACGAAAACAGCCATTTCCACGCCGCCCCAGACTTCTTTCCGACCGTCGACGGTACAATCATTTTGGCACGTGATTTAATTCTCAGGCAAGATGAAAAATTAATGTTTTAATTCATGCTCAGCCGATTACGAAACTTGAGCTACAAACGTTCAGCGATGCTCACGCAATGCTGCGTGGCGGACCATTTGCATAATCCATCGATTCGAGCGTAGATAAAGTTTGCAGTCGGGATGGCAAATCAAAGTCGCAGTTTCCCAGCATCGAGCCGCGTTGAGTTGGAGTGAAGTTTGTTGGCACTGATATCGCGTTCCGATTTTCCCGTTGACTGCGCACGCCACAGCTTCACCAGCGCCAGCGGCGAGCGCGAGCAGTCCTGTAAGTGATAGTTGTAATGCACAAAAACTTTACACTCCCCGGCTGGGCATGTAGCAAATGACCAAACACGATAGTAAGATAATTTACAACAGTTTTGACACGGTAAGTGCTCACTAATCACACGGCCCACTCAGCAGAGCATAACGGTGACTTCTCGCGCAATGTTCAATTAATTTGGCGTACTAACCGCAACTTATAACATAATTGCCTAATTGCATATTCATCAAGGCAGTCAGTTGAACATCGCATCTCATTATCGTAGTGGGATGGGCCAGACACACATACACGTACGGGAATTGCGTGGGAAAGTTTGGTGGGCGGATAAAGTTCGTGATACTTTCGTGGTCGCTGTAAATTACGCCATGTTGAATGATAAAAATAGTTGACCAAAAGCCACACTGTCCACATTTTAATCACACACTAATACGCGTGACAATAGGAGTTTGTGGCCCATTATTCAATGAACTGCGGATAGATTTTGACAGACTGGTGTGGGATGTATGTGCGAGCTCAATGTTAGACCCTCGGTCAAGCTATCCAATCAAGGCTGGGAACACATATGAATCCACAGCACACGCATTTGGAAGGACTGGTTTGAATCACTAGAACCTACCCCGAAAAGTTTGTGGATCCTTTAATGATCTTCTTTACGATGGAACTTAAAAAATCCACGCATCAACCCGCACCATCATTGATAAGTTTTAATGACCGGTGGACCGGTGGTGGGCCGTTATCCACTCGAGTCACTCGCGTTGCCTACACGGGGCGTGTACGGCGTTTTTGCGGAACAAAGTTTCGGAAGTAACTTTGGTGAATCCTTGACGAGATGGATGATAGTTTGGGTAGGCCGGCCTTGCCTTCGGTCGACTGCAAACTGAAACGTTTCTAAAGCGGATTAATTAAGTTCTGAACCTGCTTATGTGCAAAATTATTCTTGCGTTAACACAAGTGGGTAAGATGAATGATGTAGGTCAAGGAGATAAGCTGTTTTTATGGCTAAGCCCCGATTCTGGGCTGTGCAAGTCGGCGAAGATGCTTGTGGAAAAGTTTATCTGCCGGGAGCAGCTATCTTATCTGGGGGAAAACTAGTTTGCAACACGAATGGAGATGAAACTCGGACATCGCATTGGAAATAAGATACGTAGAGCTAGCAACATACGAGATTGAATTTGTTTTGGGTAGTAAGCAATAGGGTAGTAAGTAAGTAGATAGTTAAACCACACCTAAAGTTGCCTTAAAGTTTCTTGAGTGGCATATTAAAATGCCAGCTGATTGGTTTTCAAGCTACGTTCCCTTTCTCCGTGAACTCCGTGATACTAGTTGCGCTGTATAGACTATACTCTGGCATTAAATCAATAATAGAGTTTAATATTCAAAAGCATATTATGTGAATGAATTGACAATCATAATCTGAGAGCTTGTTATCTTCAAAAGTGCAAGTGCTTCGTGTGCTTTCAGAACGGAACAAAGAACGACTGTAAATTTTGTTTACACCATTTGCACGTGAATATTTCTGACCCTTCTCCAGGACATGGATACGAAGGACATTTTTTCACAGAGCATTTGAAAGCGACAGGGTTCAGCTAAGGGTGGTGAATTTCAGCCGAAGGCACTAGGACCACTCTTTTTGCTACGTCTTAATCCCTTGGCTGGCCGAAGTGGCGCCGGTGCATGTGGACCGCCAAGGGTCGCGACTAAAAGTGACGTTTGACGTAAGCTCGTGCGACCAGCCCTGGCTGGCCGGCTGGACTCCTGGAGTAGTCGGCTGGAGTGACGGGCGAAAAAAGTGTTTTATTTTTGCATCGGAAGCTGCTTTCCTTCTTTGTGCCGTGGCGCCGTCTGCGAACACATCGTCACATTGGTGATACCTCGGCGGCAGTGTTCTCGGCAAAGTGTTGATGGGACGCCTACGGCCATTCGTTACACTTTTCGGACCGTCGGTCCCCAAGAACAACCCGGATGCCCCGTGGATGGTGAGTACAGTTCTTTTTTGTCCCGTCTTCTGGCACTCTCCGCCGTCATCGGTGTGGAGCATTATAACGTGATTTTAGTTATAATGGAATTATTTTGTGAAGATTATGCAAATCTGCTAAAATGCTCTTTGCGGCGACGTGCCCGAGGGAACTGCAGCTGAACCGTTGGCGGTCGTCGGTGGCTGCGGCCGGCTTGAATGGCGATTATATTTTAATGAGGCAGAAAGCATTCGGTCACGGAGTCAGAGTCGCCGGTCAGTAGGCGCTGAAGTGCCGAAGTTTAGCGAAGATCGAGACTTAACTGAGGATGCCGGATGCACCGGGGCCAGGCTGGTGCACTGGGCGGCCCACTGGTGACCGTAATGGCTATTGAAATGCATGGCATTCCGCTTCCGGAAGAGCTAACCAGATTTCCATTTCAATGAATTTCAAAGTGTGCATCAAGTGGAGACTAAGCGCTAGATTAATTCCCGGCCTTAGATAAAACATGCGATGCATTATAGCGCCGTCCAGGTGTGCTGGTCAGTGTCTTGCTAAGTGACGAGCGTATCACGAACGCTGCGGGCTGGACGACTTTGCGAACAACATTTACCATGCGCCTCAATTGGCAGTACCATTATTTTGTCGAGTTATTGGTAGCTAGCTAACCCGTCGACTAGAACAAGCGCAAGTCCAAACTTATATATGGTATGTCCCAGATGTCGGAAAATCATAAAACACGCGCCTGTACTGTCGAAGGAACGGTAGCGTTTTGTTCTATTTTCAAGGTCCCTCAAGGATATTTGTTTTGTGCAAACCAAGCAAAGTGAGACTCCGTGATTGGTGCGGCTTTGAAGAAACACGCTATCTAGCATTTTTTATTGCGCTCCCCGAGCATGAAGTGCAACTACGAGATTGTAAAACGAAAGACTACCACCATGAGCGGCCATTTTCAACAGCGTCAAAACCGATGCAACAACACTCGAAACCACATGAACCGTTGCCACGGTCCATCATTATTGATGGCCGTTTTGTCGGTCTCCGCAAACAGGCTCCCGGCTGCATGTTTCGATACCATTTCATTGCCAATGTTGTGAATAATTTGCCACTGCAAACCGAGCCCGGCAGGCCGCGAAGCGTTTGTCGTTTTTCTGTTTCCGGTTTCCATGTTTTTTTTTCACCTGTCCTGTGCGACCAACCTACGGGCTACCGAACGGCAATATTATGCCAAAGCTGTTGCATTCCGGTGGGTTCTTCGGACACCGCGAAGCGTGCGTGCATCCGTGGCATGATGGCGGAAGAATAATTCGGTGTTCGATCATAAATAAGCACCACCACTCAGTGCCGATGTTGAATTTGAATAAATATTATCAGTGGAGAGAGCGCTCTCGGTTTGGTGCTTACCCGACACTGGTCTGAATAATGTAGGTCGAGTGTGCTTGCAGTATGGTTAACCCTGAATTAATAAACATTGACCACAATACGGTGGTCGCTGGAAGAATATCAATTACTCTGGTGAGTATGTTTTAATGAGCTTTCCACCATCGAGTACCGTGATATGCGGGTACACTCGTTCCGAAGCACCGCCAATTTAGGAAACGAAAAAGAATTTTACATACTTTTACCCGTACGCACGTCGATTGTGGATTGCTGTGCGCCTGGACGTGCTTTCGGATGGCAAGGCTTATAATGCTATCGCAAAAATGAGTTCCAGCAAAAGGGATGATCGTTTTGTTCGTCGTAAAATAGGCTAATGGGTTCATCACTGGGGCAACTTTGAAACGAAATCGATCTCTTCATTAGCCGAGACCCGCTAGAAGGCCACTGGCCGTTCTGGCCATGGTCTATTAATATTCATTTTCAAACCTTATCACCCCTCAGAGGGCGGAACAATCAAGCATTCGGCCCCGGCCCTTTTGGGGGGCTCCATCGGCGGGCCTTAATCTTTCCCACAGGTATCTTAATCACAACGATAAATCGCTGGTGTTTGCCATTTTTCGACAACAGCAACGCTCCGAGAGGAAGTTATTAGCCTGAATGGCTGAACGAATCTGGCAATTTATGTTGCACTCCAAATTGCCCATGAATGATATCCCTGTGTGTCTGGCGCATAGACGAAGTGCCCCACGTGCCCCCCGCACAGGATAACAGGACCTTTGGCGTTCGAGATGTTGGGTTTTGTTTTCGTTGCAAAAGGATTATCTCCAGAGCGTAATAAGCTGTTGGGGTTTGTTGATACATAAAAATTAAATTCCTATTCCGATGTCCGAATGCCAGCACTCGCATCTGAATATGCAGTGAGGTGTTTTGAGCATCTGGCAGCTCGGAGATTTCAGGGATGCCTGAATTGTTTGCTTTGTCATTGAATAGAATATCCATAATAAGAGTTTTTCCAAGAACTTGCCACCGATCCGAAGCGGTTACCGCACACAAAAACCCAACCCAGCTAACAACTTTCGACACGGTTTGTATGCAAATGCAAATGTTGCAAAAATTAGTTAAACACCTGTTCCTGGCTGATAGGTTTTAATGTACTGTCCCTATGTAATTGCACCATTCCACCTGTTTGTGGTCTATTTTGGCATGTCTTTCAAACAGCAGCAGTTAAAAAGGCACACCCCACCTCGAGCAGAGGCCATTTAAATATGCTACCGATCGAAATGTTATGAGAAAAGCCCCTTTAGTGCCCAAAACATTCGATAAAACGCCCGTACCATCCGTATGTAAAATAAGGCACGGGCGGGCACGGCCGAGAGAAACTTTTCCAATCTACTTACCACGAGGCCGGCGCTGGTGCTCTGCTGTGCTGTTCATAAAGTTGTGTCAAAACATTATCCCGTTCTTATTTCCTAATTTCTCGGAAACTTTCGGCACCACCTTTCCTTTATTCACGTAATCGATGTACTCGTAAGTATTTTATGTGTTTCCAGTGTTTGGAAGAAACTTTGGCTGCACAGGTGAACTAACACAAAAATTCACTAATTCTTGTCTGGCTCGGCTCCTCGGTTCCCGGAAGGTGACTTCATGCGCGGCGGAAGCCTCGTCCGTAAAACGGTTTTGTACTGTCGCCTGCAACAAATTGCCGTCCCTCGGCGTCCAAAAACGGCAGCGAAACTATGAGTTAAGTGATTTCCTGAGCGAGTGCATTGATTCCCGGAAAGGAGCGGAACGTTTAATTGGATTCTTTTCAGGACGCAACTCGTGAGACCCCTCGCCAAGCATCGCAAACTAATTGGAAAAGGACAGAGGAATTTGACTGCATTGGACCCGCTCGGACTGCAGCGGCAGAAGGTGACCCGGTGCAGATCCAATGCTAAAACCGGAGCTCCTATGTTCGAAGAACGACCCTGGCGACTAAAAGTCGGAAAGTCAGAAGCTTGCAATGGCCATACCTCGAGCAGAAGCCGCACAGGACCAACGGGCCGGGACAACTTCCTTAAGACGCATCGATCGAAATGGCTGGCGAAGATAATTGAATGTATCGCGTGTCACCAAAAGTATATTTCTCGGATGGTTGAGCACGGTACACAATTATTGTTTTTTCATAATTTATTCTGATTCTTTGGTTCGATGTGTTCTTGGTGATTCAAGAGCTCTTTCGAAGGGGTACTATTCCGTCTAAGATGCCGTGGATTGAAGTCCCGGAAAGCCGTAAATTTTCGGCACAATATGGAGTTCGGGAAAGTATTTGCTTCGTAAACGAGAAAAGCGAATTTTCCTAACTACACGCAGACGGCGCCCGACAGTAGTTAATTAACCATCCTTTGGTCAACTGAGCATTTTGGAGCTTGGCCAGATTGTTTCATTGGCGCCCTGATGCTGCTGCTGCTGCTGCTGCTAGAAACGCGAAACCTGACACGCTCCTACTGCAGCTTCGCACCGTTCGCGCTCCTTCTCGGCCGAGCGCAAATCCCTCGGCAATATTTTCTCTGCGGTGCTCGAGGTGTGGAAATTTGTATGCAAATAAGAAAAGTGGTTCATTCCGTCCGTCCGTCCGACTGTCTGTCTGTCTGTCAGTTGGCCGGAGTTGGGCCCCAGCACCGTCGAAATCGTTGCCCCAGCGCATCGTCACGGTTCGCCCCAAGGACCGCAAGGACACCTGAGCTATTGCCGACATGGACACACACAACTGCAGGAGCGAGAGAGAGAGAGAGCGTTGGCGCCCGAGGTTTCGCCGAGTGCGCGCCCTAGGACCGCCAGGATAACTGCTCCTCAGTTAATTAAAATAGAGCAAACAATTAGGTTTAATTATCAGCGCACGGTGGCCAGTGGCCGGCCAGGGCCAGGCTCTGCACACATTGTACGTAGACAAAGCGGCGCGTGTGTATGAGTGACACTGGGCCTGTAAGCCGTGCCAACCGTGCTATTCTCGTCATGCCTGGCCAAACTGATTAAATTGGTCACAATAATTAAAACAACAAACCGTCTAAGAGATCACCGCTCTCGATGAGCTTTGCTTCCGTTTCCGTTCGAAACGTTTGATCAAACGTTTCGGTTTAGTCGAGCATATTTGTTTCCTTCTCCCAAGATGTTTCGAGTGATGCTGTGCTGTCAACTAGCAAGAAATTAACGTTCATTTGCCCCGCTTTATACTATTGAATAAATTTTAAGAGTATTTACGAATCGAACTAGTAAATTTTCGGGAGCTTATTTTCCAGAACTTCTTCAGACACGCTAAATATATTTTTCTAGGTGTTCCACTTTGGTGGTGTTCTACTCAAATGTTTTTACCGTATTAATGCTTTTGTTCAAACAATTTCTGGTAGTTATTTTCGATAATTTTATGCACCTTTTCATTATATTGCACAAAGTTATTAATGGTGAAAACAGTTGGTTTGTTGAAAGTAAACACGGTTTTAACGGTAAACACGGAAACGGTTTTAAGCACAAAAACGTCTACCAGGAAAGGTTGCCAGATTTCTCATTACTACACCACGCAACGAGGTAAAGATTGGAACTATAAAATATTAAAACAAAACTAACCGGAAAACAAAATGACCAAATAGAGCCTCCGCGGTACCCACCAGCGACCGCGTGCCGCACAGTTATGCTCGGCATTTTATTTGAACTTGTTACAGGACGATGGTCTTCCTGCCATCCTATACCCACACAGTACCACCACCAGCGTCAGCAGCCTGTTTTTCATTCTAGACGAGTCGGTGCTCTCGAGCGACCGCCGGAGCTTCCGATTTTAATCCCAAGGCAACCGAAACCCGTGGCGGCTGGCCGGGCATTCGGGCAAGGATTTTTCGAGTGGTGATTGCGCTTGTTTAGTGACCAATTTGTTTTGCAGATTATTATAATACACTCGGAATCCGGCTCTCTATTACGGCGCCATGACCCGCGCCATGTAATTTAATCTTCAACCCTCCAGACCGGGGCCGGAGCGAGTTTTCACGAGGCCAATTGTCGACGGCCCAGCCTCTCCGGCGGTCAGCGAATTCTTCGAAACACCTGATGCGGTTCGGCCGAACGAACGACGGAACCGGATTACCCCCGTTACGGATAAGAATTGCTATTAATTTCGACCGGCTTCCGGAGAATATTTTCCTTCCTCTCCACGCGCGCATCGCCCATTTAGTTGATAATTAATTCCAATCCACGATTCGACCACAAGCACGCTTCAGGTAGGTAGGGATTTTTTGTTGCTACTTTTTTGCCACGCCGCGCAGTTTACTAAACGGCGAAGGGCTGCGGCCGAATTCGCGAGCACGTTTTTTTGTTGTTTTAATTTTCTATGAATTCGTGCGCGCGAATCGTTGTTAATTATGCTACCCCAGCGCCCAGCTCTGAACAACGTGGGACAAACAGCGCCATAGAAATGATTGAACGCGCGAGCGTAAACGCTTCCGGAAGCCGCTCTGTTCTCTGTTACAAGACAGCGCGACAGTCGCCAAAAGTTGTGACAACCCGGGATCGGGACAATGTCAGCCCGGCGCGTGCATCACGTGCCGACTCCTGTGGTGCACCACAATGCGGGCACTGGAGAAAGTTCTGTCCCATACTGCGGGGCTCTGTGGGTTCTGTGGTGCAAGAAAGTCCCGTCCCGTCCCATCCTTGCGTTACCGTGGAGTCTGCCGGGCGATAATTTATTCATTCTATCTGAAATGATAAATCGTTTACGCTCGTTTTACGGCTCCTACGCAGGCGTGTCTTCATGTCTGCCGGCATACGAAGAGGCGTGATTTCGACGCGTTTCAAGCCCGCCGAAGGGATGAAGATCGAAAAGCGATTTCCGGCCGTTTTTTTTCCATGCAGGGCCGACTCGGAATCTCGGCACTCCGGCCGTCCAATCAATCGTGCTGCATGATTAACGTTGATCACGACGGAAAACATTTCCTCTATTTGTTCGATGCTCTGGTATCATACTTCCAGCGAACGGGTGTTGAACGCGCAAACTTTTCCCAATGCAAACCGCCGCCGGGTACTGGCGGGCTTTATGAGCCCTGCATCATGCGCCGTTGCCGGTATGCCACAGAAGTAGAGCCCAACAGAAACACATCCGCACAACGCATTGCAGGCGTACTCGTCCCGTACCGTTCTTAGGCTGGTGCGAGGAAAGCAGAAGCGATTCCAATGTATCGTTGACTGAGTTTGAAGTGCAATTTGACGAGAAAAACTCATATTACTTCTCCAATGGCACTGGGAAGCGCTGGAGGATGTTGGGGTTTTTGCGACGCTGACGCCCCTGATGAAAGAAGGACACCGTTACTGGGAAGGATATCTTTGACCAATACTCACGCCGTATCGTGGTAATTACTGTCGCTCCAATGGTGGGCAGGGCGGAATGTGCAAGGAATGTGGCATCCTGGAATACGGTTTTACTCCGCCTACGAAAGTCACCGCAAGCGGGCAGCCATCAAAGACGAGTCTGGTCCCGTTTTTAGAGCGCCGGTCCCGGGGCCCAGACCCGTTGGGTTCGTCTTTGCTTTCGCAGGAAATGACGAAGATACGGTACCGGTGTGGGCGCGTGTCTAGATGATGATCCGGCTCTGGCTCCGGCAATCAAAGCATCGATTTGGTGCAATTCCAATGCACTCTCTGGTGGTGCGTTGCCGCCCCGGGCACACTTCCACACCGTATCGTCCTGCTCGGCTCTGTTCGAAATGGCGCCTTCAAAGCGCGAGTGGCGAGTGGCAAAAAACGCACCTTCTGGGAAGCCACAGCAGCCACCTCCGGTCCGGACTCAGGACTTACGCTCCGGAGCCGTGTGCATTTGTTTTGATACTTCACAGCACCGACTAGCCATCGTCATCGTCGTCGTCGGGTTGTTTGTGGAACGATCCGGTACGCACCGGATACCGGATCACCTCGGAATCGCCGTGCTCAGGGGCCGCAACAGGAGAATGTCGGACTCTTTTCGAGGATAAATTCTAGGCTAAACGAAATATGCATTAGATCGACGCACGATGTAGCTGATATTGGCACGTTGACGTTTACCTACCGATGAGCGGCACTCTCGATGCCCTGGTTCCCGATCTCGGATGTGTGCCGTCGTCCTGTGTCGTTCCGTAATCCCTGTTTTTTGGCGGATGGCAGGTCCTTGCCGGGGTTCCATGGACTTTGGCCGGTATTTTCCTTCGCCCAATCACCTTTAAATCACGATGTTTATGAACGAGCAAAGGAACGATGGGCTTTAATCTGCACTCTGCCGTTTCGTTTGATGTTTGTTCAATAACAACGTGCGAAAGGAGCCCCGGCCGTGGCGGTGGTACAGCAGTAATGCTCAACACCGCGCCAGCTAAACACTGTCCCGCAGTGCTTTTGTGGGGAAATTGAGCGAAATCAAACCAATGAACCAATAACCGGACTGTTGGCGAGCGAAATGCGACTGAGTTTGGTCCGAAATTGGTCAGTTTCCTTTGACGCTACCGAGAGCCACAGGCACACCGAGCTCGTTTGAAAAAAAAAAAACATTTTCAAAGAACACGACGGTAGAAACTTCAATGATGCCGTTGGCAACGGAACGGACCGACGGGGGGCTGCTGGGTAGGAACATGCAAAGTAACCATACCATATTCTTAGGTAACGCCCGGAGCTTTGGTTTCCATGGGGCTGGCCCGAGGACAAGATATTCAACAGATGCATGCAAATGGAGCGGGGCACAGTTGAAGGACGTTTTAAGTCCAGTTGGAGCACTTGGTAAACAAGCATCAAGATTAACGTTGGATGGCCGGGAGGGGGCTTTTCAACCGCGAAGACAAGAGCTCTTAACAGGCACACGATGCCCCTCCAAAATCGTAATTAGTTATCATTCCGCTTTCAACACACAACCTACTGGGGTCGATTTGAATTTGCGTGCAGCAAATGAACATTTAAATCGCTTACTTATTCCCATGAAAGGGAAACAGAGCTTTAGTCGAAGGTAGGTAATTGTGTATTGAATTGTGCATGATTTAGGGGGTTTAAAAAAGTGTTTTAATAAATTTTGTAGCCATTGAATGGGTAGAATTTTGGGCAACTTTACAAGAACACAATACGCCCTATATTGAGGAGTTTTTTGTTGGTTTTTAGTCTTGGAACGGGTGAGGTAGTCTTGGAACGGGTGAGGTGAGCTTGGTAGGTGAGGAACGGACAGAGCCGTATTTATACATTGTTACATTGAGTTGAAATGTGTGTTATCGATAAAACCAATGAAAAACCAAGAATTCATTTTGATCGTACCAAAACACTAACAAATAATCGGAGCTTTTCTCAATTTGCCCAAATTAGGCAATTAATGATATTGTAAGGATATTAGGACAAATCGTCGAAGTTAATCGAACGGAGAAGCCAAAGGACGCCTTTTAATTTGTATTTACCTAAATTGAGTATTCATAACAACTTACAGGACTTGCAGTTTCTTGCCTTCATAGTAACTTGAAATTACTATGATAGCTAGAAACACTACGACACTGACTAAGAGACATATTAAAATCAATAAGTGATGAAAAATTGTTATACGAACGACAAATAATTAGATCTGGATGACAGCGCAACAATTCTGAGCTCTAGGCAAGGTCATCGTGTTCTCAAACATTAGAGCAGAAGCGAAAAGCTAAATTGAACCAGGTGTGTCAATATGGGAAGTCAAGATTTCCGGGACACATTGCATCCTGGAAATCAGTACTCATGCGGATAGCAAAACTAAGAATTCTACACGGACGCATAATCATGTCAAATTTACCTAGTTAAGATCGTCAGCATAAAGTAAATGAGACACAGAAGAGTAAGATCATTGACGAACATCGAAAACAAGAGCGTCCCGAAGCTGCTTATTTTGGGGAATGCCGTAGACATGAGAAAACACAGAGGGACAGACGGACAGACACAGAATTTGGGCAGTTTTGAGGTCAATAACGGATGTGAAACTCGGCCAAATGTTGGCTTGAAGTCAGCATAAATTGTATCCACCCGCAGGACCTTTAGACTACATCCCACCACTTCCTTAACAGACTCTTTCTATTCCCGAGCAGGGTGTATTCAAGAACTGCACATCCCGTACACTGATTGGCAGAGTGTGATCTCGATAATTTTGTTGCAATGATTTGTGTCCTTGGGCGTCGTAGTTTGTCAAGCGATCTTTACAGACGGAGCACAAATCATTGTTTTCGTACATCGTCATCGACATCGACGGAGCATATGATTCCTTCCCATCCATCAATCGCTAGAATCGTCCACACACCCGAACCTAGTGCTCAAAATTACTGTCCACCCAGGTCCACACTTCCTCGAACGTCCTTGCGGTGGTACGTGCGAGCGGTTTCGAGGTCATAAATTAAGCGGACCCTGCCTAGGGTGCCCTCTGCATTCCGGGATCCAGGTGGTGCGTGGCTGCGGTCGATGGGTTCGAAATTTTAATCCAATACCAAACGCCGTCGGAATCGTCTTCAGCCACACCGTACTGGAAGGACACCCGTCGGACCAGAACCGGAGGTACAGTGCGAGAGAATGGGTCCCTCCGTTTTAGGCCGAGGGCCGCGTTGGGCTTAATATTTATAGCACATACTCCTGCCCATCGATTCCTGGACCGGCGGACGGCATGATCCGGCGCCGATTGGGAAGGTCAGCGCATAACCTCCGAGATACGGCCCCGGTCGAAAACAAATGGTCGTAATTCTTCTGGTTGCCGCTCCCGGGCACCGTTCCGAGGCCTGACTTCTTCCCACTGCGGCCACCGCCGAACATGTGGGCTTGATGTGCGTGTGTGTGTGTTTGTTTTTTGAAATGTCAGCTTCTTGATCGATCTGGTCCTTTTCTTTGTTGGGATGCGGGCACATTTATCAAAACAAACAACACGTATGTGGCTGAAGCATTAGCGTCAGAGCCTCAGGAGCTGGACCGGAGCTGGAGGAATACAAACGAACAACGAGGAAATTGATCGTCGTCGATAGGCAGAAGTGTTGAATGTGTTCCACGGTGGTGCCCCGGACCCACCGGCTACGCCGCAGATTGATCCTTCGGCTCTCGACTTGGCTCCTAATTCCCTGCGCCCTCCATAGCGTTCCGTTCATTAACCGTAGGTACGCGCTACCCGGAAGGCGTAACTTCGTGCCGTAGTCTGACACTGACAGATGGCTATAAAGTTGTTACTCGAGCGAGGACGAATGGTCGCAAGAGTTTTGAAAACTAGTCAAACAGCGTAACCAAGAGCCCAAGAGTCGAATGTCCAGTCACCAAGTCGCTAAGAAGCGATGCGAGAAGTAATGTGTTAATTTCTTAAGCAGCATTCATTGGTCCACCAAAACATAGGAAAGACGATAAATTTGTGTGAACATTATGCTGCGAGCGCATTCCTCATCACTGTCCAGTGGTCAGTAATGACCGGCCAACCACAATGACCCAGGACAGTAGTCGTACTCATCGAGAGTACCCTCGACCAGACGGTGCCAACATAAAACCTAGGGCAGGAAATGTTTATGAGTCAGAGAAATCAATTTTCCACATAATCACCTTCTCTAGGACCTGGACTATCGGGTTTCGGGCCGCCGCACCAACTTCTGCTCCGGGTGTGTGGGGTGCGTGCTAATAGCCTAGCACTTAAATTTCTTCCTGTCAGTTGTGTGTGGCCACGGAGAGCGGCTTAGCCGGAGCCGGCATCGGGCCGGCCCGGAACAACAATAGCAACAAAGTGGCGATTGGGTCGCGTATGGGTCCGCTCCGCCGACGGTATGAATAATCATGATGTCACGGTCGTTTAGGGGTGTGATTAATAATCATGATTCATTGGGAAGTTTACCGAGCAGTGTGCTCCGAGCCACCTTTTTATGCTCCGTTCCGTTTGGTTGTGTTTATTGTCGCCTCGGTTTCGGGGATGGCGGACGGGCCGTGGGCTACCGATCGATTTTGGGCGCGTTTTAATCCCAAACATTTGTTATCGGGAGCCGACGGCTCTTCCGGTGGTCCGGCGAGGACCGGAAGCACAGCCGAGGCGAAGGCGGATTTCTGGGCACGGCCGTTCCCGGAGTTGATCGAATATTACCGATAACGGGGCAATACTTAGCGTCCCAAGATACACTTGAGGGCATCATTTGTAGGGCCGCGGACGTGTCACGCGACCGGTGCCGCAGACGTGACGCGGCGTGTGAGCTTGCGCTGGGTTTGCGTGATCGGTGTAAACAGGCTCGCACCTTCAACCTATGGCGGTTCGATGTTATCGGGCCCGGTTCGAGAGTCCCACCAAACGGGACGGCACGGCAACCGTTTAAGTTCCCCGCGAGGGCCCCGTTTGGCCGAATGATGTTCCACTGATTCCAATCACCATTCCCGGCGTACCACCGGCAGCTATGCACCTAATTGGATGAGTGGTCGTTCGATAAGACAGCTCGCGCCGACCCGACACACGACACAAATTGGGCTCCCGCGTCGACCGGCCACATCGGGTGTCGGGTATTTCGCATTACTTCCTGTCGTGTGGATTACCATTTTGCCGGCTCCACGGACAGCCCCGAGATGGAAGAGGCCGCTTTTTAGGGGGTGGATTGAAAAGTTATTATCCGAGAGCTGCACACGCACTGATAGCTCCGGAGGATCTTACACTAATGAGTCCTGCCAGCCAGCAGGGCGCATTTGGAGGGCGCTGACAGGGCCCCTTTCCCAAGCACCCAGGAGGGATTTGGGGGTCACTAATTGGTTTCTATGCCAGTGGCGAGTGTCATCGCGTAGTCAGGTCGCGTGTAATTTGCGACAGATGCTGTTAATGATTAAGCCGCTCGATCCTGCAGTCCCGGGCCGGGTTGTGCGAGGCCGCCGATATATCAAGGCTCAGGTTTGTAATAAATAATCTTTCGGCCAAACTAAGCCAAACGACGTGCCAGGCATTGTAGGGTTGGATTAGGTGGTGAATTATCAGTCAAGTTCTCGCTGACCGTGGGCGGTTGGGCGATAAATTTAGTGGCCGCTGAAGATGCCGCTTGCGTGTCGCACGTGGCGTGTGCGCCTTAGACAAGAGTTGCGGCTACGAGTAGGTCCACAATGTACAAGGGCTGATCAAACATTTTTGCAACTTTTGAATTTTCGCGGGCTACGTATATCCGATTTTCAATTTCTTTGTGGTGTTACGTTGCTACACATGTCAGTTACTTATGATAAAAAGATTGGCCCTTTTGAGTATTCAGTCAATTTTTGACAGCTGTTTTGCTTGGAGCAGATTTGGCTCATCGTCGATTTTTGTCTCTTCAAAAAAATGGATGGCAAAGAATCTTTATCAAATTTTTTGTGAAAAAAGAAATTAAGAGCTTGGTCTCAATTTCAATGTTGATTGTGGCTTATACTGTAGCAATTAAGACCAAAAGCAGCGCTTATCGGTGGTTCAAATGTTTTTCAGAAGGCCGAGAAGATGTGAACGTCGAAAAGCCAAGTTTGCTCGAGTGTGAACAGTTTTGCTTGCAGTTTTCTTCGATTGCAGGGTCGTGGTGTATCATGAGTTGTTGCCAAAGAATAGAGCAGTCAATAACGAACATTTTCTGCAAGTTATGCGCAATTCGCCAGATGCAATCCGTCACAAACGCCCGGATTTGTGGGATACCCAAAATTGGCTGTCGCACCCCTGCTCAAACATCGTGGATTCGGCTCGGCATTTCTTTTTCCAAAACTCAAATTACAGCTTCGTTGTCAATTACTTTTGGAGTACACAAAAATCGGCGATGGATGAAATCTTGTCCAAGCAAAACAGCTGTCAAAAATTGACTGATTACTCAAAATGGCCAAACTTTTTACCACTGGCAATGCCACAAAAAACGCGCGCCAAAAAATCGAAAATCGGATATACGTAGCCCGCGGAAATTCTAAAGTTGCAAAAATTTTTGAACACACCTCGTATGACGAAATGTGAGTTCATTGAAACATTTGGAAAAACTGAGCTTCACGATTCCCATGTTGTAGAAGGGACGAATATTCACGTATTGCAAGCAACTGTTAATGGCTGTCATATGCATTTCTACTAGCGGCTTTCATTGCAATAGTGCAACAAACAGAGGAAAGTCTTTGATGTTGGCGAACGGATGGGCGGCCCAACGAAAGTGTTTGGCGCGAATGAAAACAAGCAATTGAACGAGCAATTGTGTGTGCGGTAATTGGCATAAAAAGTTCATGATTACAACGTTCCATCTGGCGCCATTCCCCATTTTGAGAAAATAAATTGGATCGAATCGATTGTCGAGTGTGCCACTCGTTCATATAAATGCTGCATTTTTTAAAACGCAATTAATAACAGGTGACATACTGTTTCATTTTCGGTCATATATATTTCATTTGATACTTTGAATGGTTGACATGTTTTCTATTCAATTTTGGGTTTTGTGTTGTTTTGTTCGAAATGAACAGAACCGAACATCGTTTACATTCAAATGGAACGATCCCGTATGAAGGTTAAAGAGTCATCTTCACATAATCAATTCGAATTAAGCATCGATCGTTTTCGAGTTTCCTCGAAAACGGTTCGCTCATTGGCTCGTAACAAGTCAACTTTGTGTCATAGATAATTAACATTTATTTCCGTCATCACTCGGAACATGTTTATTACACACTTCTACCCACGGTTACAGTCAATTCCAGTTTCATTTGGATTTATGGCTCGACATAATTAAGGTCCGCGCACAGGCCACAGCATAAGTGGCCGTCCTGCAAAGTTTCACTTAATAGGCCGGGCCTGGCCAGGCCTCGAGCTCGAGCCCTCTGCCCGTTGTCACGCTGGTTGCACAGCAAAAAAGGCAGCTTCATCATCCTCGGATGGGCCGCCGAAATAGTTTTCCCTTCCGCAGCTCGGCTCGGCGCTGACAGCCCGCTGACAATTTTACACATTTTCGTCCGTGCGTCCTTGCGCCAGGGCCGCCCGCATTGTTTCAGGATCTTCGGGCAATAACAGCACCACTGCTGGTATCCGCTGGTAATGACGGATTACTTTGGTTAGACCGAAATATTCGAGCCAGCCGAGGCCGAGGCTCGTGGGGGGTATTCTGTTCTCTGTTGCCTCTCACATCCCACTTCACAGTGTGAACAACAACAGTTTAACAGTTGTCTTTCGCTCTCTCTCTCTCTGTCTATTTATCTCTCTCTTTACAAGGAGGACAGCAAGGGGCAAACCATTATGTTGCTGTTGCTCGGCGCTTACCATTCGGCGCGGGCCCATTACGTGGCCGTTAGTTCCGTGGGTTGTAATTTTTCAACTACTCCCAGCGCCCAGCGCCCAGGCCGGGTGCTTTTTGTCACCCCCAGCCGTAAGAACTTTGCGGTCGATGCTTCTGCATTGGATGACTGGGGGGCAGGCCGGCTCACCACCGGGAACGCGTAATGCAAACCGACGAGACGAAATTATGTTAATTTCCGTGTAAGTTCAGGAGAATATGTTAATTGGAATTGAATTAGGGCCAATATTTGTTGAGCAAACAGTGCTTAGCTCGACGAAACGGAATCGCCGACGAAACTCGGCTCGCCGCGTGAGTGTGTGTCTCAGCTGCTGGCAATTATCTACCAAATCGCTGAGCTTTCTGCTAGGCTCAGCCAATTTCCAGCCAATCCTACCACGGTTCGCGCGAGAGATCGCGGACTGTCGTTCGTGATGTGCGCGGTTGCGGCGACGACACTTCACAGACTACCGACTCCCGGATCCAGGACACCGGGTACCACCTGGACCACTTTTGATGTTAGTTTGCGTTTCCTATGCAAATCAATTTATTTTTTAATTAGACTCGGGACGGGAACGCACGCTGTAATTTGCGCCGAACCAGGTGGACACCGGGGACCGACCGAGGGTCCTGCGGGCCACTTTATGCTTTGGCGCGTCACCGCGGTGCACCGTGTGTAAATTAACATTTAAATTACAATCCCCGGGCGTGTGCGCGACGTGTTCGCGGATTTGACGGGATTTTTGGCCACCGGTATCCCATTGTGCTCCATCGGAATACTCTACGTGCGGTCTTGATTGGCCGCCCCCCTAATGGAATTGGTGGATTTTGGCGCAATAGAATAGATGCCTTTTTTCGTGGCGTAATTTTGAATTCACCATGCTCGACGCCATTGTGATTTGGGATACACGAAGCGACCATTTCCTATTGCGCAGCAATCCACACACCGAAAGGGCTATCGACAATGAGGGGGGGGGGTCGCAATTAGCAGCATCAACTACGAGAGTAAGCACGAATCCGTTTCGTCCGTTTTCGAAGAAATTAGCAAAGAAGCACCGTGACCAAAATTGACCCAAATCGACTCGGCGTGCCGAGCGAATGGCCGAACAGAAAAGTGGAAACCATTTTGGAGCAGCCGGAAGAAAAGCGGAACAAAACCGGCCCAGAGGAGAGGTCGTATTATGAGGATCGAATTACGATACGGCCCGGCTCGGCTGGAGCGCTCAGGGGAAGCTCAAGGCCCCCCGGACCAGGATAACAGCCAAGCGACCCGCGAGGCCGCGAGAAGTAATTCAATTTATGAAACTTTGGCAAGTCTCATTTTTCTTTTATCGCTCGAATTGAATTAAATTTTATCGCTTTCCGGCGGCGGTGCAGTCGAAGTTTGAGAAGGATGAAAGGCGCCAACTTTACGGTGCAGTCAGCACACACCCAGCAGAACCGAGTGGTGGCGCAAAGCTGGCTCCAACCTTATTTATTGGCTGTAATCGATGTTGCTTTGTGCGAACGATTATTTATGACACACACTGCGTCACGGCACACGTCGCGAAGGACACGTCCAAACACGCTTACACCGGAAGTCTCTTCAGGTGTAGAACTAATGTTTGTGACGGTAAGTGAATTACGCTAAACACCTCGCTGATGTGCAATTACTTTGCAGCATATGCACGGACCGCATTAGTGGCCCGCTCGAAAGGAAGGCAACGGAACGCCGGCAAAAAAGTGGGTTGTTGAAGGCGCCACAGGTAAACGATGGGCGCTAATCGACCACCGACCCCCGGGCGCAGACAATTTCATTAGACGTCCGCGGCAGACATCGAGCTCGGGCTTCACGTGCTCTCCATTACACGCCAAGAATGTGACGAGGGAGCCTGTCGCGGGATTAGCCGCACCAAGCCACCGACCTGGCAGGAGGCAGCATTGCGCGTCGAGTGTCAGCGGCCGCCAACTTGCGGATGCGCTTCCAGTTGGTTGCGGACTTCAAGTATGCTAAGGCGAAGCGGTAGGTTCATCGCCTCGGGTGCGTTACCGAGGCCGTCGGAATGTCGGAAGCGAACTTCCCGTCAGGATAGTTGGCTTTGGCCAAGAAAAGCGGCGGGGGCTCAGACCGTGCTAATTATGATGTACAGGACACTCGGTGCTGGCGAAGGATTCGGGTGGATAAACCTTTCGGAATGCGAACTAATCCTCCGGGTAGACCGAATTTGCATAATACGCACGCAGGCTCGCCGGCACCGGAATGCTCTTGTGGGCTTATTATGCTTCCCGTTTCCTGGTCTTGCATTGTTGCCATTGCCCGGGCTCTTCCGGTGCTCCACCACGATTGCGAGTTTGCGGTCCATCCCGAAAGTTTCCCTTTGGCAGGTCTCATTCACTGACAGACTTGAAATTCGAACCCTGACAGAACTGGAAAAATTAACCAGCCACTACCAGAGGAAGACCGGCTCCGGGAGAGCGTTCGTAAAGAAACCCGACCCGTGTCTGTTGATCGATCAAGTTTGGGGAATTATTTAAAAGCCATCGACATATCTCTCAGACTGCCCTGCTTCAGTCCCCAGCCATTATCCTGTTAATGTTCGCTCTTTGTTTTCGCCGGAGCAGCGCCGTTTCGAAGCGTTGAGCACTGCAATTAGCCATCAGTATCACAAATACGGCACACTGATTTCCGAAGTGGCTGGATTTGTTTGTTGTTTAATGCGAAGTGTAAGGAGGTCCCCGAAAAGCAGGACAGGACGCAAGCACATTCCGCTTCGATGGCGAACCGTTTAGAGCCGGCAAAGGGGCAAGCAATCCATGCGCGCCGGAACAAACTATGGAAATGTTCAATAACAAACAATTGGAAAACTTTTCTCATAGCAACTTTATCACCGAGCTGCACCGTGGCCCATCGTGGAGCGCTGGGCTTCCGGACCCGGACGAGAACGGTTTGAAGACCGAAACGGTTCCGCTGGACGCTGTCGTGCCCCGGAAATAGTTTCACACGACTGCACAGCGGGCGCACATAGGGCGTTCCAGAATTCGTAAGTTAAAACATACAAACCAGCTGTAGCTGCTTACGGTTGCCCCAGGGGGGCAGCTGGGGACGACGGGCATCGATTCGAAGCGCATAACCATCGGGAATCATGTGGTTCTATTAACTATTTCGAATTTCGAATTTCTCGCACAGCATTAATGAGGTAGCACTGCACAAACTACGAAGTTAGTTTCTGGCGGCGGACTAATAATTGCCTATTGATTTAGGGGTAAATGATCTAGTTTAATCAAACGGGATCAAACGGAATAGCACATTTATGCTTGAATTAAACTAAATTAAACCACAATGGCATTAAAGTTAAGTTTGTTTAAATTTTCAGTAAAGCTACCGCCGAAATACTCTCATTTCGTTGCCGATTACGCAATTGCTTCATTAATTAATTTATTAATTCCATTGTTTGGAATTTATTTTTAAACGAATGTTTATTGATAACCAATCCGCAGTTTTGTGATAAATCAAACGTTTAGGAAAACAGGATATGAACAGTTAAAGGCAATGTGTTGTTGTGTAATTGAAGTAATTGGAGCACAATCCGATCACATTTTGTTGGTGATTTTTTCGTTGGTTCGTTCCATGTTTAAGCAGAACATCATTAGCCTTTCGAAGGATTATGTGTCTGCTGTTGGGGTTTTGAATGTAAATTAGCACAATCTAAACTATGTAGAGAATGTGTTTGACAGGGTGGATGTTTTGATAATGTTTCGTTTGTATTCATACACCAACAATACAATCGTACGATGCACGTCCGCTAGGGAAAGTTATAATTGCATCCATGTATTAAATGCTGATGATGAATCTGGCACGGCGCAGCGGAAGCGGAAATTTTGCCGATCCGATCGGATCGAATTGTCATCCTCTTGTCAGAGGATTTTCCTCAAACATTATAATAAATCCTTCGCAGCGTCCGCACCCGTTGCCCAAGCCTCTAGCTTCGGGAACTAACAGCTTTTTGTGCAGGTTCCTCATAAGCCAACCCAGCCTTTCTACCGGGTGACAGACCCCGGGGAGCCGGCGTTGTTGTCGCCGTTGTCGGAAGAAAAGCTGCCATGGCCCGTAACGTGAAGTAATGATAAGATGGTATCTGCCGTAAGTCTCTGCTCGTCGTCGGTGCAGAAAACGGAGCGAAAAGCCGCCGCTCCGTCCGTTTGGCATCGATCAAAGTCCTTCGGCCAACCTGACTTCACACGCACCCACGTGTGTTTTGGTGTGTGAGTGTAGAAAAATACCTCGTCTCGTGTGCCACACACACATACATTCGGGGTGCATACATTCGATATGAAAAATAATGCAACCGAAGTGAAGCAGAATAATTTGAATTTAGATTGGATTCCGTTCCATCCTTTTGTGTGTGCACATTTCGATAGTGCAGCCGTCATTTTATGCTCTCGGAACCGTCTCTCGCCTTGGCTCGTGCCGTGCCAACGGGAGGCACACCGGCACCAGCACCAGCATAAGCAAACACAAAGGGATAAGAACATGGGAGCAGAATTTTTCTCGTCTTTCCAACTATGATTTTGACAATCGGTTATCCATAACTCTTATCACGACTTCCAGGCTCTCCGTGGGCCGGACTAGGTGTACCGGTGCGCCACCGTCGTCCCGTCACGTCCCGGGAGCGCGATTGTGTTTGTTTATGTTGCGCTTCAATTTGGGTCCCGTTTCCTGGCGATCGTGATTCGTCGTGCACGCTTCCTGAATGAACAAAAAGCCGTGCGTTTGATGCGACCGACCGACCGACCGACCGACCGGTAGTTAGTAGAAAACTTTCCCGAACTCAACTCCCTCCTTAGGGTACCTGTTTTGTCTGTTTGCGCAAAAATCCGACTGATGTTCAAATACATTTGCTCCGTTTGCGATGATAAAGGGGAGATTTGTTTATTATTTTTCGAAGCACGAAGACGTGTCGGTGCGACGATCAATATCATCGGATCCGTTTATTCAATCGTCACATTGAAATGAGCTAAGCGTGCTATTGTTTCTAGCACACCAGGTGCTATTTTCACAGCATTGAGGAGCACCAAGACCATATGAAAAAACAAAAATTATTGCTGAACGGATAGGTTCGAACATCTCGGACGTAATTAACAATCGAATTAATTGTTCCATCCTAGGGCAAACGTTTCATTGCACCAACTCATCATTTATAAATGGAGTTTAGTTTAATTTCGGCAAATTTTCAATAGGATGCGAATGGCTCGATTTTCTGCTTGCCCTGCCTTCGGTTTGCCTTGGCTTTCGCCTTTCGCCTTAGATGCATGTTTAAGGAGCTCTCTCAAGCGCTACATGATTGGATTTGACCTGGAGCACGCCGACAGAGCGGCCAGTGCGGCTAGTGTTAGTTAATTCGATTCCATCGTCGAGTCCAAGCATAGCCCGGACACAACGGACGGTGAAACTGAAAATCCGAAAACAATAATCGTAAATTGCCCTCGTTGGGATTAATATTTTAGCCACTACGTCTGTCCCGCATTTAGCATCGCTCTGTTGCGTGGTGCTGGTAGCAATCTCCCGATTAGAATCTGCCAGCTGAAAGACTTTATTCCCATGGAAAGGGGTGCTGGCTCGGTTCCTGGAACTCGCTCCAAGACAAACGAACTACGGTGCCATGCTCCATCGGGTTGTTTACGAATTTCAAGAACCCGTTATGCGGTTAAATAACAGCAAACAACATGTTGTAAGCCGCGCGCTAGATCAGATGACGCTGTGGACGAACAAGACGGAGGCGTGATTTGATTTTCGTCTCCAAATCGAATTAATGACACCTGGAAATAAAGTCTCTCAACTATCCGGAACGTGTATATTGGCCCGGTGGTACCGACTGTTCCATTGTAAGCACATTGAGCCAGCCGGGTTTCCGCCGCAGGATTCACTTAGTGCCGCACAAAAAGTTCCCTTTTTGCTACGTTCACTTTGCCCTGTTCCGTATGGACCCGTTAATTGAAGAGTAAAAAAACCAATCAACGTTGTGTTTGGAATTCAATTTAGTTGAGATATCAAGCAGCTTCCTTGCTCGGTTTTTGTGCACTCCCCCAATACCTTTGTTGTCCATTAAATCAAAGAAAACGAGTTAGTTACTCGTTTGAAACATATTCAGTTTGTTTTTCTGAACAAAATCATGCAAAACATGTCCTCTGGTCATGACAAGAATGGAATGCTTCGTTGGGTTGCAATTAGTTTCTGTTTCGTCGGCAGCCCTCTTTCACTAATCGTGTTATGATGCTGACGGTAGAATTTAAAATTAAAGATAATCCGTTAGATTTGCCATTAGGCGCGCCTATGGTTTTCGATCATTGCCGTGTCTCTGCTTCGCGATGGCACGCGGCTACACTGAAACGAAATGTTAATAAACATGATCGAATTTTATCCCATTTGTCCTTGCTCTCTCTTTCTGTCTGCGGTGTCGGCGGGAGACACGTCAAGTTATCTACTTCAGCCAAAAAGCTGCTACGTTTGTGTCGGACACAAAAAAAAGGAACACGCACTCACGTAGCCAATTCTAATCCACCACACTGCATTGACGCGGTTTGGTAAAGGAACAAAACGGAGACGGAAGTCGGAAAAAAGTGGAAAGAATACGCCATGACACCACACACAACGGCATAGTTTTATAAAATTGCATTTTGGCACAGTTAGGACCCGAGCGACCGAGTGTTATGATGGGAGGCCGGTTGTGCTGCCGCTGTGTGAACTATGTTTTTATGTTCCGGCCACCGCTCCAACTAGGGCAATATCCATTGCTTGTATTTTTATTTTCCTGGCTGGCCATTCGAATAAAATGGGATTAGACCGGGCTTGGCCAGACAGTCGGGTCTGCGTGCGAATAAAAAAGGTTCGCGCGACCGGTATTCAACGCGAAGGACAGGAGAATCGCTTTGTTGGTTTGCAACGGTGACATGTTGCTGACGCGGTTGACACACAATTTTTGCTGTCCAAACTGTATAACATTCCGGGCCAACAGATTAAACTCGGCCATTGCGTTAAATGTGAGAAAAGTGATTATTTGGATCATTGAGCACGGACTCGCTTAAACTGTGCGGTCCAAGCCAACTAGCAGAATAATCCAGCGGTCCGTGATACAAGCGGCTTTTTATGATAACAGTAAATATAGACTATTGTGTGAGCATAACCCTTAGACAAAATTTATATCGAGAAAGGTGCAACAAAGGATGTCATATTTATAGTTTAACGAAAAAGTTTGGAAGCGAATGAACGCAACTAAGGTGGTTGGAATCGTGGTTGAATTGTTGATCTCTTAATTGGATACTGCACGAATCAGTGTCAACATCTTTGCTCTGTTTCGGCAAGATTGGCCACCCAGACCGGTAGCCGAAGCCCATCCGACGCAAACGTGATACAACAGCAAATATTATGCTATAAAATATTATTGGTTGTTATCTGGAAAGTATATCTGATCGATATTGCCTCATACTGTACGTATCGGATTGGGAGGCCACCTGCAACGTAAAAAAACGCCAACGTACCCACAACGTTATGGTGTGACTGAATGGTCTTTTTACATTATTGCTTGTTTGCGTTCGATGGGTGGTTTGCGTCAGAAAGCGGTCCTGCGCTGCAAGAGGGCCCCCAAAATCCATCCACGGTGCATCGGCTCGGGACCGGCGCTGTACAACTTTCGCGTCCATCCAAACCAGGACCACCAGAACGGCTTCACATGATTTTTATTCGCCTTGGGGAAACACCATATCGCACGGGGCGGCCCTGGCCTATCGGCACGGTGCAGCCGATCAGGTTCCGATTTAATGGCCATAAGACACGTCAACATCGTTGAGCACCGAGCATGTGGTCCGGGCCGAGCCGAGTGATGAAAATAAAGCAACCCGTGGTGGACCGCGTGGAAAGCGTTGCAGCTTCCCAAATAAACCGGCAAAAGTATGGCCGTCTGGCCACGAAGAAGGAGTTTCGGACGAATCAATAAACCGTATCGTAAGTTAGAACTGGTTCCGTAAAAAAGCTAACCACAATCAATTATTTCCGCCCACGGAGCGATGCGATATTGGATTAAGAGCTGCCGGATCGTCCAACGTCCGGCTCGGGTCATTGAGTAAGTTTGGTCCTTTTGAATTCATCGAACCAAAAATTTTGTGGAAATCCGAATTTTACCCTTCGGTTTTGAAACAGAAGACCGTTTTCGGGTTACTCAAGTGCATGCAAACCGTGTACTGATGCTGGAAAAATTCAAAGTCAGAAAAACTGTTAAAATTAACGCGTATGTTTGTCGTTCAAAAACAAAAATAGCTGTTAGCGTCAACGACTAATTACTTAGACGAACATGTCCGCCATGCTTTAAATAGGCCCCGAATTAAACGAAGCCAATTTACGCTTTTTTTACGGTTGCTCCTTTACAAGCAAAACGGAATGGTTGCCGCTCATGATTTGTATTCTCGTTCGTAGCCTCAATTCACGCCTCCAACTTGATCGTATCTACCAACATCGGCGTGGCCGCTTCCTGTCAAACCGCCGGGCGCCGGCATGTTGTACATCTCGTGCGATGATAATAAAATCTTTTATGGAGTACAGACGAACCTCCCCGAAAAAATCGTAAACAAAACACCATCAGCCTCAACGTCTGGGTCGCGCGGGTGCGAAGAACCCGGCCGTCGTTGCTAAGAGGCTGGATGTGACGGACGAGTCCCCTGCCCAACAACACGCCAGCCCGCCACCCCGCCAGGCCGCCCGACGGGGTGAACATTTCCGCGAAAATGGATAGAAATGGATGACACTCGACGATCAGCAGCGCGCGTAGATCGCGTCTCGGCGGTCGGTCGGTCGGGCGATTGAAGTTTGGCGGCGGCAAAGTGGCTTCATTTGGGCCGCCCCATTCAGCCACATTATGCTATGGCGGTCCCATCGCCGCGAAAACCTTTGTTTGAGGGGTTTGTTTTTTGTTGTGGTGCCGTTACCATAGAAAGGGACCTCATGCTGTCGTTGTTGTTGTTGTTCCCCCAACATCCATCAGCCGCGAGCTCCTTATGGGAATCGGTCCGTTTTTTCCCGTGACATGTGTGTGGTGACACAGTTTTGAGTTGCTCCTTTCAAAGGCCGATACAATTACATTATGGATGACATATTTTGTGCTGCTGCCCGATGCTGCTCTCACGCCCTGGCATAGCCGTCATAGCGTTGGAATGAATTCCCGCGCCGCAACTGATTGAATGTGCTTCCTTTTTCTTTTTTCCTTCATTTTGGGTTGTTGAAACATTTTTCTGACCTTTTCGAATGTTTCTACCCGCCGGAGGTGGTGGTGCAGCACATCTGCTGTGCAGCATGTGTAAGAAGCATGCTAATGGAACGGTTCTCCAGCGACGACCAGCGGGAGCATAGCTCGAAAGGGGCCAGCCCCCAAGCAAACGGCGCCGAGCGGCTATGAAACTTGAGACCCAAATATGCTCCCCATGTTTCATCCGACGCATGACGGCCCTTGTGCTCCCCGGTCGGAGTGCATCTTCCGTCGTTGGCGCTGCCAATGAGTCATTACGAGTTTAATAAAACAGAAGCTTGATTGGGGTGCTTGGTTTGTTTCCGAAATTTGACTACACCTCAAATCCGCTCGAATGTGACCCTCGAAAGGGGGAAACATGTGTTTCAATGACGCAAGTGTCACGGGAACCGAAACTCTCAGCAAACATGCTCTTTTTGAGGCTGGTGTTGCTACACGTGCTGTTTGTTGTCCATGGGATTATTTTAAGGGATTGATTTTATCCGAATGGAATTGAGCTATTGCAAATTATACGAAAGACAGTAGAGATATATACGATTTGAGCTTATTAAAAACGCATAATTTTGTGCATTTCGTCCTTTAAAAACGAAAGTATTGATTTTCTGCCACACATTGTCGTACAGATGTGCCTGGCACAAAGGGAACCGCACAAAGCCCTTAACCACTTCAACAATGTTGCAGCTTTTTGGCAAATTGTAGGCAAAATTAAAAAATCGGTAATTACTTTACCATTATTAAGTCTCGACTCTCGTTTAATCAGCATGCATCGTTTCGCGGCGAACCGTCGGAAGGAACTGCGCCATAACTCATTCGCTTCAGCACCACCATCAAGAGCAGCCATTTGCTAAACAGAAGTCCGATGAATAATGCATTCCAATTGATTGCGTCGCAGCAGCTTAAGCATTGGCTGAATGCACAAAAGAGCACTTGTAGTGAAGCCCACGCCCCGGGGGTGAGAGAGCAAAAATCGGAAAAACAATCAATCAATATTGCAACCCATTTCCATCGGCATGTCCTGTGGCCAGCGTTGGCCGGGCAGCGGGCGAAAGATGATTTTTCCACCGTCTACTACGTAAACGAGCAACCCGGCCCGGGGTCGGCGTTGAACCAGACTCGGTGTCGGTCAGAAATAAATGGTGTTTGAATATTTATCGTTACTAGTTTCTCTTTACGCTTTAAAAGTCTAACTGCAAGAGAATGTTTCCTTGTCCGTCGAGCTACCGGTCGAAACGGGAACACTGGAGAGTTTTCCATTTGAACACGAGACGCGTGAAAATGAATGGAAAGTTGATCGGCATCGGTGATCCTGGCAAAGGAATCCGACCACCGCAACAACCGTACAGCGGAAAAGGTCTGGTGGAACTGGTCAAAGTGATATAAATAAAGAACACAGAAGTCCTTGCCGTCGAATCCTAGCAACGTGGCTTAAAAAAAAGAAAGAACTGCAATTGGATAACTATCCTGCCAGACAGTGTTCCTGGGAGCGGGGCAACTGCAACGGCATAAAACGGGCGAGAGTCATAAAAATTTATCATATTTATTGTTTCGCTCATCTATATCCTTGCTGAAACGGTGAGGCGGTCCCACCCATTTCCGGTCCCGTTGCGGCCACCCAAACCCAACACCCAGTCGACTGGTCCGGTCGGCAGAAATCTTCGCGCTCGCTCACGACATGATAAACGGTTGCGCTGCGAAATTACTCTCGGAAGGATGTTGACGCTTAACAGTATTTTTTTTTGCGACCGCTGCTTTCAAGTTCGTAGCCGGGAGTTTCGTGGATATCGAAGAGCTGCCCTGCCCGCCATCGGCTACCGGAAGTGGGCGTTTCGAGCACCGGAGCGGATTGTCGCGCTGGCAACGTGAGAAGGAAATTAACAGTGACATTGCCGGCGCACCATCCTGGCAGCAGGTACGGGGTGGCTTTTGTAAGTTTTATTACGTCACTCGGGGCCGGGGACCTTGAGGGTCGCACCACCGATCCAGTGTTTACATCGGCCGCCGGATTGGGTTTGCTTGCCGCCGCGCCGAAATTGCTTCTCCGGTTCGATGAACAACGGCCAGGAATTCGGGTCGCGTGGAACCTGCTTTCTACGGCGCTACGTTTGAAGTTGTGGAAACGGGTAGCGAACGATTTCGGGCGCCCCTGGCCGTTCGGCGAATATTTTGGGATAGTTTGAAGCACCCCGCGAAGCACTACTAGCTACTAATCGGGGCGTGTAATTTCGGCGAAACATGAAAGATGTTCAATCTTTCGCGAAGAAATTGATTAAACACAGTAGAGGAATAATTTAAACGGTTGCGTTCGCATCGCATCACCAACCGTTAGATTCCGCTCCGGTGCGCTTATTGGTCGCCCGGGCAGAATAATAATATAATTTAAAATGGTTTATCACCATGTGCGCATCAATTTGCCGGTGCTTGGTGAATGAATATTTTTAATTTCATTGATTGGTCTCGTAATGGATCGAAAGACCAATACATTAGGAGTAAATCTTTTAATTTCGCAACGCAACGCCACGGTAATCGAAGGCTTTAAAATTAATTGCCACAGCATTTAATGCGTGCTGCTCATTTTTTGCTCGGGAAGGAATTATTTTTGTAAACATAAAACAACTGGCGTCCGTGGCGCGGGAGTCCATGGAGTGTGTGTGCATAAAGTTCACCAGCGAAACAGTAATTATCCTGCGAACGCTAATGAAATCGAAACACACTCATACGCGCGTGTGGCCGCGCCGATGGAAAATAGCCGCTACCGGGGTGCACCGGAAATTGAGTCAATGAAGAGCGCAAGCGAGGCCACATTGCTGCGGCCCAGTTGCATCAACATCGGGTTGCAACCGAGCCGACCACAAATGCACAAGAACTTACCGCGGGCATAATCAGCTCAGGACGCGTCTCGCGCAGGCAGGACTCGGCTGCGGCTGGCCGGTTTTTGTAGCGCACTGTTTATTTATAATCTGGCCAGGACGCGCATGTGGGTGCAGTTGGCTTGTTTTCGAAGCACCTACTGGCCAATAATTGAAATCAGCTCCATTATAAAATCATTTACGCCGAAAATACATTATGATTTTATGGCCAGTCGTCCGATTGAAAAACGATTATATTAATTCGGCGAGCAGCGCACTGGCACAGGCGCGCACGTTGACTGTCGTACCGCACGCATCCTTGGTACGTCACGGACACACTAGCCGACGATTTGATTGCGATGTAAGCAAGGGTCCGTAGCGCAAGGGTCGCCCAAATTATGCACAGCAACAGGAAGGAAGGCAGCAAGGATCAAATGATGCCACATGATCTCGCTACACGAGAGAAATGTTTTCGAAAACTAAATGCTACATACGGGCTCACCATAATGATACGGTTGCTCCGGTTGCAGTACCCAACACTCCGTTCAACAGTTGGTGGCCGCCTGCGAAACGCCCACTGCCCAAGAGCGCCAATCGACGGACGGGAATGCGCTGATTGCGGTTTGGTTGAAGTCGTTTGATTGCATTTGACGATGAGGATGATGGGTTTTTATCGGCAGCATTAGTGTTGCGGCCCTCACAGTCTCAGTCATCGCCGTCGGTCAGTCACGGGTTACGCTCACACCGGCGAGCGTGAGTTTGTTGACTCAATCAACAATTATCGCCCCGTGGCCCGTTGCACTCCGGATGCTGTAATTAGTCATATCGAATCCGCACGGCTCCCGGATGCCCGGATCGGGAAGTGAAGGCGGAAATGTGGTTCCGCTTTCCGTTTTGCGAGCGAGCGAGATCCAATTTATTGTTGTCCATCTTGAGCCTTGAGGAGATTGTCTTATCCGGGCGTGAAGGCGCCCGTAATTGAATCAACTCATCAGCTTGCTCAATCCGAAGCCGGCCGGTCGGCCAACGGCTCGATTAATCGATAATGGAGGTCCCGGGCCATGGATAGCCAGGAAGGCTATCCGACCGGTCCAACCGGTCTCGACGGTCCTGTTTCCGGCGAAGATCCGGTACCCTTGTGTGTACCAGTTTCCGGTGCGAGCGACCCAACCCTGGCGCACTCGGTTATGAGTGTGTTACACAGAAGGATACGCAATTAGTATTGATTTGCTGATCGACTGCTGAGTTGGTGCCATTTGGCTAAATCGGTGACCATCGATTTCTATCGTCGATGGCCCGTCTTCATGATACTTCCCTATGCGCTGGGCGTAGGATCGCACGCACGCCACGGTAGAATCCGAGCACGGCAATTTACCCACAACTTTTCATTAGATCGTGGTGCTTGTTTCCAAGACAAGGTTTTCCAATTCCTGTTAACCATTTTTATTCAAGTTTACTATCCACAGGACCATATTAAAGTAAGAATGTTTCGATGTTTGTTCAGTGTTCGTTTATCGAGCATCCTTCTGGGATATTCATATACACAGGTTTTTATAGTTTATGTAGTATTTGTGTAAGAAATAAACGTTGTCATAAAACAACCTGTTGCTAAATCCCTGGCCGCTGATCCACCAAAGCATGTTGAATGTAAAATGGTAAACGAAAAGTAAAATATTCTTGCTTTTGTGCCCCATTGTCTTCTGGTCATTTTGTCTCGATTGACCGGTAATTTCTGATTGCATGACCGGAAGTGACCGGTCATTTGCCACTTGGCAACATCGGCAGCCCAGGCTAGGCCAAAAGAGAACGTAGTAAAGCGGAGAAGCAGATGAAAAAAGTAGGAAAAACCGGTCAGCCCAACCGGAATAGAAACGAACCGGCCACTGTCACACTGATTATAATGTGAGACGTGACTTTTCCGAATGCTGCGCTTTTATTATCCTTTTTTGTGCCATTTTCGCCTACGGCACGCCTTCGGGCGAACGATTTGCACCGAAACCGATTTACACGACATGCTGGCGGCGACGGTTCTCGAAGATCCGAAAGCTCCCGGAAGGACGACGAAGGAGCGTTTTTCATGCGCCAGGGCCAGACCCAGCGCCAGGGCTACTATTAATTTACTCGTTCGGGCTCCAAGCCACCGTGAACAACAATGCCTCAGTGTTCGATGGGATTCAAACGGGCTTATCTTCATCTTCTGTTCGGTGTTCTTCCGGAGGCTGGCGAAGGCATCACCGTTCGAAGCAGCCAACCGGAAACAGCGAGGTAATAGGATATGTAGTTTAAGACAATCGCCCAATCGGCAGCGAGTGTAAATTTTTGCGACACCGCCACTTGTGCTGATCCGGCTCGATCATTATCATGTAAACATCCGGCCCAGCGGACGGTGCATGTACAGCGTCAGCGTCTAGAACCGGTCGTTAGCGATTGCAAGGCAGTGAGGCATTTTTCAATTGCACTTTACATTTTTAGCCATCCAATTTGCTTTCGGTTGAATGTCATGGTGTTAAGGTGACTTTTGAGATGAATGATGATGGAACTTTAACTCAATATTTTCGGCCAGACTTAGTGAAACTGCCAAACAACTATGTCACAGTGCAATAGGAGACAAGCTGAATAGTAGTGCCTGCCGGTGAACGATAACTTCACGTTTAACCCGCCAATATACGGTGCATTGTTCAATCATTTTAATGAACTCATGTCCTATGGCACCGTTTGCCATACCCACACCGGGGCAGACCCATATTTATGGTGCGGCGCATCGTAAACCATTCTGCATCTAATGCATCCTGCAAACGCTTCTGCGTGTGTGACATTTAATTAGAGCCGAAAGTAAGCCTACTCGCAGAGTGCTCGCCCAGTGCCGTGTTCCAAGCGGAACTCCAGGATCCGTTCGATCCGAAACGCGGATCGACCGTCAACTGGCCGGCCGGTGCAATTCCACGAGGCAGTCCGTCGCACCATTTCTCCTCGACTCGCACCCTACTCGTATACTGTTGCGTTTGATAACTTTTTTTAAGAACAGGGTGCAGCATGCACTGGCCGCCGTTTGGCAGTACGCCAAACCTAAAACCGGTTCCTGCCACGCACGCACGCAGGGCGACCACTGTTGTGCCGAAACTAATCTGCTCAGAAATGCACCGTCCATGCAAATTTAATTTTAATTTAAGCCTTGTTCGACGAAAAGCTCACAAATGCCGTTCGCGGTACGTTCGCTGGCCTCGCCCGGGTGGTGAAATGATAAGGCGAAAAGGCGGTGCCCGGAAAAGGTGAAAACATCATCACGCCTAAGCGCTTCCAGTAAGCTCCCTGAATAAATTCCTTTTCGATTTTTCAGCACATCCTGTGGGCGTCCGTAAATTTAGTAATGTGCTGTTAGGAAGCTGGTCACAATAATGTGTGTCAACAGAAACTTTTTTCTCGTGCACGTAGAAAGGAGTTATTCTTTTCCGTCTCTATCGCACCGCAACATATAGTGCCGAACGCTTGCTTCCGTGTCGAGCCGAATAGGTGTGGAAATGCGCTGCCAGGATTATAAGTTTAATACGGTTCCCATTTCATCGGTTCGACACATAATTTCGCGCTTGCATCCGCCATCCATGCTCTCGCCCACCACGCCCTTCCAGCCTCTCCCATGGCATAACCCGGCCCGCCCGGCGAACACGGCCTCGGTTGGCCTCGGACCGGGCACAGCCGGGCCCGCGGAACAGCATTACGCCTTCTGGTCCGTAATTGTGCGCGTTCGCTTAGATAAAGTGCAATTCATTGCGTTGTGCGGTAAATTAAATTTCATCGACCATAAATTGCTCCATCGTTTATGCTGTTCGCGAACGGTTTTTGTGTTCTTTGCTCGCGGGGGAAGAATTTTTTTCTTTTGGTTTTTGTTTCTCGCCTGGCTGCAGCACGCATCATGCGCACGCCCCTTGGCAGTGCAAAGGAGCAAAAAAATATCGAACGTAAACGGGAAAATGTGATCTTCGAACTGGCGGCCATCGGCTAACGGACGAGCAGCGGCAGTGCGGGGCACCGAGCGGGAATGGCGTTTAATGTAAGCCCTGTCTCATTTTCATCGCTCTGCCGAACACCGAACAGGCACTGGCACTGGCAGCTTTGCCGTTGGCGCCAGAGTTTCAACCGTTCGTTGGTGAACCTATATTTTTCACACTTTAATTCGATTTTTCTTCTCCTTCCGTCTCCTAAATCCGTTTCCGGGTCCGGTTCATATGCAAACGTATCCACCTAACGTTGGGCTGATAATATGTTTGAATGTTCGCATAAATTTTCCTTACGAACAACACTCGTTACTTGACACTGTCTCTCTTTTGTAGTCGTCATTGGTAAATATTTGGAACTTTATTTTCCCTTAGAAAGAACCCTTGGAAAACCAATATTAGTAACTTTCGAGTCTGCCCCGGCTATTAATACTAGTACCAGGGGATGATTAAGATAGCGCAAAGTACGCCTGGTAGTTTTTGAGAATATTTATCGCTTCAGACTGTGGAAACCGCACCGTTTCATAGATCAGCCAGCGAGAATAAAGATGATGATGAAAATGGAGCTCCCATATTAATCACTCACTCAAGCTCGACGTGTGGCGACTGCGGAAAATATCGGAACGCGCGAATGGAAGCGTTTTTGGCGAATGGTTCTGGATGTCTTTTTGGATCGGCAAACGGTTCTCCTATTTGTGTAGTTACTTCATCCCAAAGCGGGTGATTCCGATTTTTTCGGGCCTCCGGCAAGTTTTGGATTACAGAAAGAGAGAGAAAGAAGAAGAGAGCGAAAGGGAGAGCATGGGAGATTCGGCCTGTCACAGCAGCCTCTAGCGGCGATCGTTCGGCGCAGTTGATATTTCAGATTAATTGCAAAGGATAATTGAATTCTTTTCCCGCTGCATTTTCGATGCAAACCACACCGTCACACGGCACGGCACGGCACGGTGGCCGCCGGGGGTTGGGGTGTGCCGATGAGCCGCACCCGACCCTGCCCGAGGACGGAACGACGGACGGAAAAAATATATATACTGCAAAGCGGCACGCAAACGACGTGAGATAGAAATTTATCGATCTTGTTTGCAGGTTTTATTGGCTCGCGTTTGGCAATGGACTAAAACGGATGTGCTCGGTTCGAGGAGGATGCGTCCGCTGCTATGGGCATGGGTGGGAAAAGGGCCGCTGCTGCAGCAGTGGGGTGCTCCGACAGTTGCAGTCTGCAACTCGCGCACCCATCGAATCGGCCACCGAGTGCAGAGCGAGCGTCGGCGTGCAGGGAATTTCATCACCCGGCGATGCACTTTTGATGGCAAGCCAGCGTTGCCAGGACACGGTTCCGGATCGGGGTGGGGTGGTTTTAGGGCACATTTATTTAACGGAACGCCATCGGCATCGCATCGATCCGCTTCCCATTGTGGGAAATTACGTCCCTTGACACCTGGAGGAGCACAGCACAGCTATCGGGTGTAGAGCTTTCGGGCGGATTTCGGTTAGAGCTTATAGGGTAATTTATGTAACCGACGGCGTTACCCTTCGATCGGCGAAGGCGCGAAAGCGTAGGAATTTGGAGCCGATCCGAAAAAACAAAACGATGAAACAAATCAGGCCGGACGCCACTCTGCGCCGAACGCGTTTAAAGCGTGGGAAGGATACGGCCGCGTGAAAGAATTATTTCTTGTAATAAGTAAAACGTTTCAATCAGTAATACATCACGCGCCGGTTTATAACCGTGCAATCCACTGCGCGCCGAGTTATGCGTACGGTGGGCAATTTATCAAGTATGCAAATTTGTACCCGACAAGGTATTACCGCGACAGCCACAAGGCAATTTCTTGCGCCATTGGGACGACTCGAGGAAAGGAGTAGCGTTCCCGGGGTTTTTCGGGCCCGGGTTTTCCATCGAATTTGTGCCACTTTTGTGTCTATCTCGTACACAGGTTCAATGAATAATTTCGCCCACTTTGCAATTCATTACATTCCTGTTCCGTTCGCCACGACGCGAAAGTATTACTCATTTCCATGTAGAGTAAGATGTTTTCCATTTTGGTAGGCGAGAAAATGTAATGAATCGGATTCATCGGTCGACCATTTAGTCGACGGCTGAATGGGGCCGTCGTCTGTGTGGCGTGGAAGAAATCGAATCAACCAGAATTTCGTTCCGTTGGTGGCTCAAGATATTATTTAACTCATCGTGGCAACGGCGCGACAGCACCGATCGGTGTAATTTTCATCCCGCAGCACGCCAATCATTTCGACGGGTGGTCCATGCATAATACCCTGCTTGGTACAGTTAGCGAAGGTGTTCTACTGTCATTAAGGAATTTATGGGCCAACCATTCAGCCATTGCTTCATGTACTTATTCATTTAGGTTTTTGTTCACTTTGAACACTAGCTATATCAGGATGCTTCAACGTACCGATCACTACCAAAAATCAGTTCAAATGCCTGGAAAATGATTTCGACGTGGTTATGTTTTGTGATTGGTATAGAAATTTCATTACGATGAATTCGAGCTTAGTCTTTTCCAAAATACGGAAAGTCATTAAACACATATTCGTCAGACGGCAGCCGCAATTTTATACCAAATTTAAGGGGTCTGTTTGGCCTTCGTTGGAAAAGGCTGCTCATCCACGGTAACATGAGCTCCCGGTATGAATCAGCTTTGACTGTTCTCGATGAATTCGTCTCAAACTGCTGAGGCACTAAACCGAATTTGTTTGTTCGCAAACGATGACTCAGTTTTGCTCGCGTAATCGTGCCGTTTTCTCCAAAATTCGAGGGGCTTCTAGCTCATTCGTATGTGTTCCAAAATATGGTTGTCAATCAGTAATAGGAGCGCAGTTGAGCATCTCTATGTACTGTATTGATCGCATGATTCTCCCGAAATCGCTTCATAGAAAGACGCCCCAATCATTTTGACTGGTACTTCAAAAGCAAACGTGTAGTGGGAATTTTGAATTAAAATTGGACGGCCAATCAAAATAGCGGGTGTGTGTTAAAGAAACTAACAAGAATTCCCTGAGAACCTGGAATCAGTAACAGGTCGTAGCAAAATATAATGTCCATTGCTTTGCGGGACATTTGTCCACCGTTCTAAACAAATTAATGGATCAAACTATCGCCAGAATAATCCGAAAAAAATCACTCGATATGAACGATTTTCAAAGCATTCCCTCCCAAGCGGAACCAATCTGTTGGGCCAATCGCCTGCAATTGGATGGCATTTATTTGGAATGAATATTGCATTCAAGCTGCGCTTCACCATCCATTACGCCCGTAAGCGTTCGGTTAATTTCGTTCATCAAACTTGGAATCATGGTCCTTTTATCACCGCGTCTGATACCGATCTTTTTCCCACAGATCGCCCAACAAAACAAACGCAGTTCTCACGGCACGACACACAGTGGGGAATTTGTATGGGAAAGGCGGACATATTTATTTTTGGGAAGAATCTGTGGACTTTTTTTAACGTTTTTATTTTATTTGTTTTGTGTTTTGATTAAATTCAACTTTTTATGTGCAATACGCGCGTTCAAGTACATTAAATAAGCGTTTTTAGTTATTTTAAGGTTTTTAAACGCCTTAAGTATGCAATCTGCATTACACCAAAACAATTAAAGCACCATCGAAGAAGCAAATATCGAATTTCTGCTACAAATCGAATGCCTTATGAGTGTAAAAAAGGATATGAAATGATCAAGGAGCTTTATCCACTCCGTTTGTGGGATTTTTGAAGCAAGTAGTTATTACCAACCCATGAACTATTATTTAAACGTTTGATAGAATACTTATTAGTCTATGTCTTCATTCAACCTTAAATCGATATTATCTACTTGGTTAAATACATGATCAATCGCAATGTCATCATTAATGTGTTCCTCGATGATTAAAAATTCTTTTACTTTATCCGGAAAACTAAGTTTATTCTCCTTATTTAAACTCTCTTATTTAGTTTTTTCTCCTTGGAGTTTCCACCTAACTTGAATTCCCTAAGCAAATTCCCCAACACATTCACTGCCTGATAATGGCCTTCTTTACGCGCCATTTTCCTAGCAAGTTCTACAATTTCTTTTAAGCTGTACTTGCCCTCTAGCAAATTTTCAAGTTCCACTAATCTGCGTCGCTTTTGGCGCTCACTAAGCACCTCACACACCTTTCGTGGTCTCCCTCGACACGGATCAACGTTTTCGATGTTTTCGCAATTAACACTATCTTTGTTCACTGCGACGAAATCACTAATGTTTAACTCGCGGTTTAGCCACGTTCGAGAAATTTGATCAAACACTTTTTTGCTGCGAGCAGCTTTGAAGTATTCATGTTTTGCTTTCATCAAAATAGATCTGATGCGAACAGCAAGCGTTCGCTTATTGAGCTTAACTGCTCCAACTTTTTCAAGAATAAAATTGATTGCAATCTCAACATTATCTTTCACTGAACGAGAAAACCCGAAGAGATCGACGATTTCTTTAATTTTGATAACAACCATGTTGACTATTCCGAAAACGAATTGGAACTGCTTTACAGAACACGAAGGTGTTCTATATATACCACATCTTTCATTAAAACGACTACCTTAAAATGCATATGCCCAACAAGAAACACCCATACTGCACATCGAAAAGGCATAAAAATGGCACAAGGTCCAATTCTATACAAACGTATATTTTGAAACAGGTGACATAACTTCTACCCTGCAGAGGTTCCCAAAAGAAACACATATTCAATTACCCATACTGTACTGTATTGCAAAAGGTACAATTCTATACCAACGTATATTCTGAAACAGGTGACATAATTTCTACCTTGCAAAGGTTCCCAAAGAAACACACATTCATTTACCCGTAATGTGTACTGCATTGCACAAGGTAGAATTCTATACCAACGTATATTCTGAAACACTTGAAAATACGTATTAACTGCAAAGACTACATTGGGTTGTTTGAATACAAGATAGAGATTTATCTTAGTTTATCCAAATAATAGAAAAGGCATAAAGCCAATATGTTTTGTATGGCCATTTCATAGACTACATAGAGACCGGGCGCCTCCGTATGCATCAGGAATTGTTTTCTTAAAATAGAAATTTGCTAAATTTGTCGCAGGAATATGCAAACAAAACTTACAGGAAATGTTTAAAATTGTCTAAACTTTAATTGTAATGTCTCGTTTGAGCGGTACACAGCGATACATTTTTTTGCTGCATTACCAAAGTTGAAAAACTGTATTTTTTCCTCCTTTTTTATACTAATTCCCGATAAAAATAAACTAGCAATGCAAAACGTAAACATTTAATTATTTTATATGAAAGAAGGATTTATTACCTTTCGAATGATGTATAATATAGGTATATTACCGTTGCAGAACTGTGCTAACGATCGCGTTAAAGTAGCTGATAAAAGTTGGTTTTAGAGAGCCATTTTTATCACTCTTTCGACTTTGACAAATGATTTCTCGGAATCTACGCAACATGAAGGGCTAAAAATTCAGATTTGTCATAGATAACTTATCTATTTTAGGCTAATATAACTAAAACCGTCAGTTTCTTTGATGACTGAAGTTAATTTATGACCGCCTTTTTCCCACAGTGCGACAGTGCGTGAGTTTCGATCGGAACAGAGAGTGAGTGCTGGCAGCCACTCCCAAATCCTTGAACTCCCGATTTTCTCCCTATTTTCTTGTTCGTTCGCTCTCTTCTCTCGACTCTCATTTTCTAACCTGACTTTGGATTTTCCAACCTAACTTTTTTTCGGGAAACAAACGAACCGATCGGTTCGATGCTGGAACATAGTGAGATCCTCGTCTCACGGTCCGCGGTTCGCACGGTGGTTACGTCGCTGGCGAGTCAGTGCGTGCGTGAAACTCCGGAACGAGAATCGTGTGCAGCGTGGGAACCAGCGAAGCAGTGTTTCCGCTTTGGCTACTCAAACACTAAATCAAACAACGTGCGCCCGTGAACGCCGTGACTTTTGATCCGAGATACAGAGTTCCGTTAAGTGACAAAAATTGTGCATAACGTTCCGTTCTTTGTGAGGTGAGTGATAATTTCGAAAAAGCAAAGCAACACAAATTTGAAGTGCAGTGCAAAATGAGCCTGTCCCTCAGGATTACGGTTGCCGTGGCAGCCAAGCGAAAGATGCAACATAGCATTATGCTCCAGAGCCGGTGGGAACGAGCCGCCGAAAACAAATTAAATAAAAAAGCCACCCAAAATATTCACGACAAAAACCAACTGGCGGTGTGGACAGCGAAATAACAATAACAATAAAAAAAAGGCCAAGCGCTGGAGATGCCCGTTGCTCGAAGGATGGGCCCCCGTGTTATCGTCCTTCGTGCATGCGTACGTGATGTTTCATTTTCGATGAGATAACGGACCGTGACAGTGACGGCAGAAAAAAAACGGAGGTGACGGGACCCGAAAGAAGGCCGGGCCGGCGGTCCTTCAACCGGGCCACGGGTTGGGTGTGTTGCTAAACTGTTCCTATCGCCGTTATTGCGGCCATTATCTGTTTTTCATCATCTGTCATCATCTTCTGGGGCTCTTGGTGTCCTTTTGCCCGTGCTGGCGTGTGCTTGTGTGTGCTTCCCTATCGGTGGTGATAATGTTTTGGATTAGTCACTTTTTGAGAGTTCCGATGACTGGTTCCCGGGGAGGTGATTCGATCTGTGTTTGTGCGTGCCTTATGTTCGGTGCAGGGGGCTGTGTGTCGTGCAGCGAGGTGAATGCGAATCTCTCGAGTTTTCCCGGGAGACCGAGGCCGGGAAAACAACCACACGCGGGTGGATCTAATATTTCTGTCGCGCCCTGGCGCGCCGCGTATGACTCAATTGTGAAACGTGGAATGTTTTATTTATGTCACTGAAACACACATCATAACAAGGGCATCATCTCGAGTAGGCGCAGTAAATGGATGGATCCTAGCCGCGGTGCGACGCCGCGAGGAATCACGGCGATCATCGTCATCGGAGAACGCGCCCGGGTGGGTGGGAAAGCGTCGACGTTTTCCACGCCACCCACTCGATGCGGCATCTGCAGTCATCAGGCCGCCTTCAGTGTCGTCGTCCCAAAAGGCGAAAGTGTTTTTCTCTTGGCGTTCTCGAGGCGAACGTTGTCGTCGCCGCCACGGCACATACTTATGCTGCTTATGTCCCGCTCTCCCCATCCCCCACCAGGCCTCGGCCTGGGACGATTAATAGCAGATGTTGAGCCATTGGAAGGATGTGTGTGTGTGTCTCTGTCCGCCTTTTTGCGCCCTCGTCAGTGCGATTTTTCCTTTCCGGCCCGGATCGGAGAACATGATGTGACATCTTTCACCCAAGGTCCTCTCAACACGGTACAGCCCCGCCCGAGAGCGTTACTTACGGTCCCTTTCAAGAAGAAGGAAATACTGAACGGAAGCAAAAACAGCAACCGCTCCCCCACACAGCACGGTCCCGTGGACGATTGAAAAGCCGCGTACGCCGGTTCCGAAGGATCCAGTGTTGGCAGGGAAATGATATAGACCGCGGCACCGCGGAGGAAAACCGTCTCCCACACCGGGAGGCGGGAGAGGGACTTGCCTTCTTGCCACCGAATTGTCATCGCCGTCGCAGTCGTAAAAGCGAATGTTGGGGTCGGTCCGAATCATTGGCGTTCTAACTCGGGGTATCCTTGACCTGCAGCAGCCCCGAGAGGGCACCAAGTCAGTGGTGGCCATTTCACTTGCTCGCTCGCAAAAGCACTGCTCGGTGTCGTTAGCGACATACGCGCGCGGATCGGGCCCTTCGGTTGGTTCCGGTTCCGTTTGCTCAGGCCAAGGTTAGCTCCGTGCCACGAAACAAAAATGCGGATAACGGGAACCGGAAGCGTCGAGCGACAGAAATGGGCCGTTCCGATTACTTCGGTGCAGGCTTGGGCAGCAGCATAAGGGCATCTTTTATGCGGACGCGAAGAAAGATGCTTCCTAATGCCGCACATCGGACTCGGCCATTGATCGGATTTGCTGGCTTGGCACAAAACTTTAGCACCACGATTACTGGCTCGGGCCCGGGTCCGGCGGCAAACTAGTGCAACAGCCATAAAACCCTGATGACTGCTTGCACTTTTTTCTCCACCGTTCGCACTCTCTCGCTCTCTGGGGCTCATTTATGGCGCAAAGTCTTTGGCAAGATTGGGCCGTATGCCGTGGTGGAAATGCCAGGCGCCTGGCCGTCCGTGGGGTCCTTGGGCTGCGGTTAATGATAGGTTTTATGATGCTCGCGTACTGCGGTACCGTGAGGACTCCACTGGCATCGTCCGTGGACGATTGCCGCCGTCGATTTTGGAAGGGGTTTCCTTCTGTGGCCGCTTGGCCAAAGTGTGGTTCTTCGAAAAAGCAACGGTGGTGAACCTTCTTAGCGACATAAGGCACACAACCCACCACACACAGACGCTAATTCTAATTGCACGCTTTAAGTTCCGAAGAACAGCACCAACTCTCTTGGCACGAAATCCCCAAGATTTCAAGATTCAGATTTACAATAATTAAAAAGCGTTACGAACACATATTGCGGTGCAATGTCGTAATCATAATTCGAAGAAATCATACACAACATTTGGATTGCGTCGCGGATTAAAGAACGGCATCAAAGTGCTCTATGGAATCAGATCACGAAATGATAGCCTTTGGAAGTGACACCTCTATTTCGTTAGTGAACTACAGATTCGAATACATTGCAAGAATGAAGATTGTTGAGTGAGAATATTAATTCTGTTACAACATTACCAGCAACAGAGCAAAGAAATATTATCCAGATTGTCGAGAAGAACGTGTGTAAAGTTAATTCCATTTAGGAGGAATGTTAGATGAGTTAATCCACTGTCCCTCGTCCAGTAAAGCTCAGTGTGATTATGTTCAATTCTAATTTGTTCCGCACCATTTATCACACGCAGACACAGGCAGAGAGCATACAATCTGTGCCAATGACCAAAACATCCAACCAACCGAGCCGAATCCAGTGCGTGAAGTGAAGTGTACAAATACTCAAAAGTGAGTGCAAAAAGTGCCGAAAGAAAATTGGCCGGGCCGTCGGATACATTAGGCCAACATCCGGTGGATCGAGAGCACCGTATCGAATTACGATCGACCGGGCTCTGGCCGATCGTGTAGCCGCCGTGTGGATTACACGGAGTAATCCGGAACCGGCACCAAGCAAACTCACCAAACCATCTCCAGTGTGCCGGTGATGATGATGGTGGCCGTAGTGTTAGCCTTACCACGGGGACAACGCTAATTTGACATCGAAGTTTCCACTGTTGACCGAAAAATCTCACGGGTCACTCTGTCTGTGTATGGGGAGTGTGGAGCAATGCAGTGGAAAAGTTCGCCAGGCAGTGGAAGCAGCAGCAGCAGGAGAGGAAATAATTCTCGGGATCGGCGTCATCCCGGCGTCCTCGGCAGGACCTTTCGTCTCGACTAGATACTGGATACACAGGAAATAGGTAAATATTTGATTTATGATCTCTTCCTTGGCTCGTGGCAGTGGCGGGAGCATCTGCAGAAGCGATGCAGAGATCGAAAGCTATACAGAGAGAGAGAGAGAGAGAGAGAGAGAGAGAGAGAGGAAAAAGGTGTAGTAAAAAATGAAATTCTGAAATTCTACAACATTGCGTAGTACTCGCGTATAGGTTCCACGCGGACAGTGGGCCCGTGCGAAGGATGTCGCCAAAACGATGGTGCTCCGGTGTTCCGATGCTAGAGAATGATTACTCACAATACACACACACACACAGAGAAAGAGAGAGAGACAAGGCACACATACAGAGTGTCGGGTTCGTGTGGTCCCGCATCCTGCCGGGGACCGGAATAGCCATGCGCGGCAGATTTAACGATGAAATATTTGTTTTTCACTGCTAAATCAACCGATAGCTTCATCTCCGGCGTTTGGAGTTTTGATGATTTATTGCTGGCAAAGGTTGTGATATTCTTTTTTTTTGGTTTGTTCCGCATCCCGCAGCACCATTTCGCGCCCGGGTCGTGGTCGGTGGAACGCAGGGGATTTTTTGTTTTTGATTTTTCATCCTTCGACGAGCTGGCGATAGTTGGGTTGAGGTTTTTTTTCCGTTTACCACCACCCAGGAGTCCAGCCTTCTATTTGTTGCTTGCTGTACATCCGATTTCGAAGCCGCGGTGCCTGTGTGTGTGCTGGAGTGGGTGGTGTATTATCCGGGTCATGGTGCAGAGGACTGCCGCTAGCCGGCGGCCTCCGACAATAAAAAGGTATGAGGTATGAAAAAAGTTTGCAAAATGGAAGTTTATTTGATCGGTTGGGATAAAATATGGTGGCAACAACCGATAGTTGCCACACGCCGGGAAAGCCGGGAGTTTCAATTTTCTTTCATAAATCAGCCCAAATTCGATTGCCGATCGGGGCGGGCAATTCGATTTCGGGTCGGGGCGGGGGCGCGTTTTAAACATTCAACTTCGTTCGATTTTGTTACGCAAAACGGAGGATGAAGCAGTGTCCTAAGGGTCGTGAAATATATGGTTGTAATGTTTGTAATCTAAAGGTATGCGCGTGCGAAATAAGCTATGCGAACGATTGCGGTTTCAAGAATTCCTGATAACACACTTCAGTAGGAATTCAAAGCAATTCACTGTGAAAAAAGGTGCCAATATTCGGAATTTGGCGTGGTCCAGTTGACCACAGAACCATAATCTTTCGTTTCGGTGCTCGGTGAGCCACAAAACCCAATCACGGGTGAAAGGTAAACGATCTGGGCGTATGGCGAAATAAATAACATAACATTTAATGTAATCGCTTCGGCGAGCATAACAACATGTGAACAACGCTTTTCTCTCTCTCTTACACTCTCTCTGCCGGAGGCTACAAAGTACATAAAGTCTGTTCGGTGAAAGTGTTTTTGATAAATATGCATTCAACATGTGAGTTTGCGGCCTCGGGTGCGAGGACGAGTGACTAATTTATAAGGACCATTATTTCTACTTCGCGACACATTCTGATTTGGCCCAGACCGTGCGATAACCGCCAGTCGCGCGTGTCGACGAAAGGCCGCGATCGACGGAAGTGTCACAAAAATTAACGATGCCAAGGTTGACGCGTGTGCATGTGTGCGTGGCAGGAAGCCGCGTTTGATCCATTTATCATAAGGAAGCTTTTCGGCAAATTGGTATCCTAGGAGCCGACGCTCGTGGAAGCAGTGGCCTGGCAAGACGGTGTCCCCCGTACTTCCAACCCAATCGTGCAGGGTCGACAATATAAATAAACTCGCTCCCTAAATCGATTGTTCGGCACTCGCGAAAGCGGTGCCAAGGGTTGCGGGGCGCCGAAATCCATCAGACACGAGAGTTTTCCCGGGCGAGAGGGCGAGCTTTTCCCACCGTTTTCTCGTAATGTGTGTCCGTCTATCGTATTTTTCTTCTTTCTCGTGCTCGCATTTTATATGCTTCAACGCCGCGCGTCGAGTTGCTTAAAGGGTGTGCTGTGCGCCTGTCGCGTAGGTAAATATTGGGAGCTTAGATGTCGATCATGGATCCGGCACTTTTCGCAGCGAATTTTTCATCCAGCACCGCACCCACCCAACCCTCCCCGTGAACCCGCGTGATTCGATCGTTAGCCTATGTTATGTTTTTATTTCTCGCATCTGCGCCACCACACAGAACACTCAATCTTGTCCCGGGTGCGGGTTCGGTTCGGAGCTTTGAAGGAGGTGCCACCAGTGCGTTAGCGGAGTGTCACTTTCCGTTCACGCTCGCAGTGATGTAACGTTTTGATACACACGAGCAGCCACACATACACATACACTGCGAAGGGCGGTGGGCGAAAATCGGTCGCCTGAAAACGGGACATAATGCGCCACCGGCGGTCGGCAAGGGCAATCAATCCATTTTCATCCGACCGACCTCTCGATCTCTCTCGGGTGTGCCCCCGTCGGTCGGTCGCACTGTATCCTTGTTCGCCCACAGGACAATAATGAATATCCTGCCCGCCGGCACGGCACCGGGACGCCATTTTCGTGCCCGGCTTAGGGCGAGCGTTGAAATGGGTAAATGGAAAAACGTTAAGAGCGTTAAGCGGCAATTTGGGATTACAATTTTTCCTGGCCTGGCCCGTGTGCGAACGAACTCGAAAGCCGTTTTCCTGGCCCCGTATACTGCGTTTCTCGAATAGCGCCAGATTTTAAGACCCAGCAGCGGATCAAGCTCCTCGAAAGCAACTTGATTTTATGTCACATTAACAGGCGTTTTTTTTTGTTTGTTTATTATGAAGTGAGGTTCCAAGTACAATATGCTGCCAAAAGCATCATAAAACATACGATAAATTGGAAGCTCACTATTGACAAAATCTCCGGTTTTGTTACAATATTTGCTCTAGTTCGACGCTGTCTCGTTTCTGTTTGCCAATCGTACCCCAGGCTGTCAGACCAGGGACCGTGATTTCCCGGCGTCAGGTCCGAACGGAGTCGGAGCTCAAGTCGATTGTCGAAAAGGAAGGTGAAACGGTGATTTAATAGCGTGCCCCTTTTGGCAGTGGCGTTGGAATCCACCGTCGACGAATTGTTGACTGACTAGCAGCGGGCGCAGTGTAATCGGCGGTAAGTTTCTACAATCAGACAAGGACGTGCCCTTGGACTGTGACTGGCAGGAGTTCATCGGATTCTTTTTTTTTTCTTCAGTAAGTCAGAACTTTTTGGTCGACCTCGCTGACGTAACGGTGCACAAGTGACTTGAAATTAATTTGATTTAAAAGTTATACTTTCTCGCGCACGCCAGCAAAATCGTGTTCGTGTAACCGGGGCACTTTCGTGAAGGAAGCACCGCAAACATCAACAAGAAACGTGTCGTTTGAAGTTGGTGATAGTGCACGGAGCCGGAACGGCGCTGTCAGTTGAGTGGAGATTGCCAATGACGTTGATTTTGGGATGGTTGGGAAGATTTAAGGTATCACTTGGAGTTTACTTTGCCATCAATCGGCTGTAACTGTTCGCGTTTAGTGTGTGGTTTATAAATTAGTAGCTTGTTTTGGGATTGGAAACACCCCTTACCGAAGCCACTCTAGATGGATTTGGGCGGATTGGCGGGACGTCTGCACACTGATTGAACGCTTTGAGGTGGCCTTACTATCCTAGATCAATGGTAAAATCATTAGTCGTCAAGCATATTCGTTTCAAGTGTCTACGCGTTTTAAGGAATCACAACTGGTTTGAATTAAATTTGGGCTTTTCTAATGACTTAGAGAGTCCTTTTCAAGATAAAACTACAAAAAGTGAGCTCATTTTCATTTGTTGGTTGTACACAGGAAACGTCTATAATTAAATCTGAACCACCTTAAATCGAGCTACAATAATGGCGCCATTCATTTATAATATCACGTAGATAGTCCTTTAAGTCGCCGAATCAACTGGGTCGTCTGCAGACTATGGCTGTCGCTATGAAGCGATTGTCCAGATATTATGTAGCGGTTCTAACGTTTCATCTTGAAAGCCACTTCGGTGGAGGAGATTTGCTTGATGCCTCAAACAAAAGCTCTCCGTCGTCATTTACAGTGTTGAACAAAATCGTTGAAACCATCACCATGCCTACCGCGGACGGGGACATCAAAAGCCGGGCGATCCAGAGGCGCACCAAACGTAATCAGATTCATTTCCCAGTGACGTAGCCGCTGCCACTAAGCTCCTCGTTCGCGCTTGGTGGGGTTCGAGACGTGGCTGACGCCATTGCTTCCTTTGCCCGCGTTGATATTTGTGTGACTCCGTGTCACTTACGCGGGCCTGTCACCGTAGCAGAAAGTCCGGCACCGCCTATGCCACCAGTTGACTGAGCTTAAAATTGGTTTCGATTGTTGGTAGCAGCCGGGCCGGGCCTTCGGTGTGACCGAAGCGTTGTTGGAACCGCTCCAGGCCATCTGGGTGGGTGAATCCTTGCCAATGAACCAAAACTTCTGCCCGTTTTTTTCCTTCTTCCTGCCGATACGTCGATTCGCCCAAAGCCACCACGGCCTCCGTTACCATCAGCGCTCGGTGATGGGGTTTTGTGCGAGATCCTTCGACAGTCCAGCGAATTGTGCACTGTCTGCCATTAATCCTCTCGTCGGTTGGGAACAGCTTTGACGCTGTGGACATCGCCACCACCGCCACTGCCACCGTCGTCATCGCTGCCGTTGGGTGAAATCACTCGAGTATAAATTAAATTACCAAAATGAACCATCAACCGGCGCGCCCGGAGCGAGGAGGAAACTTTCTGTATCATTAGATTTAACTTGAAAGTGAACTTAATTATCGTCCAACTAATTCGCGCTCAGCTCGACGAATCGAACGTGAACGGACCAGATATCAGATAACCGATAATGAGTGCGCTTCAGTGCGCGGCGAGCCAGTGCCGATGCCGGGCACTTGATTCGGAACACTTGGACGCGGTTTGTCGAAACATCAAAAGCGAATAAAAGTTTCCTGAAACTTGACAGCTGCTCTTGTCACTTGGAAGCTTTTGATCGATTTGTGTTGATGCGTTGAGATTGGAGTTAGCCTGTCAATATCTGGAACAGGATTCGGCCTTGCCCGTCAACCGATGTTTGTCGAGTCTGCCAAGTCCATCAAGCACGCTTCTATTCAGCGTATGTTTCGAGATAGGACATTGCTTAGGAACGATATCTATTTCAGCACGAATATCAACCAGCCTGGGCCTTTGGGCAAACATTTTGGATTTTATGATTGGCCAAATGTTAATTGGGAGACCGTTAATTGATTATCAAATCGCAAACGATTGTACTTAAACTTAACTCAAATACTTGAATACGTTGAACTAAGTTACTTAATTTTTGTAGAATGACACTAACATATTTTTTAAAGCCAAATGGTAAAATGACGTTCTCATCAAATCGGAAGAATAAACAATACCCCGTTAGTTATAAAACATCAAGCGTATAATTGCACCATGCACATCTGGAAGATCGGCCAATTTTCCTTCTAATGTTTACTATTCATCAATCAATGGAAACGCAACGATGAGTAAACGGCATTTAAAAGGCAATGTTAAATACAACTTCTTCAAATGTCACAGCATTCAAAATGTCAAATAGTACCTAAGCAGAGTTTGTCATAAGTATCATGACGGGTCTATCAATAACATGTTTCTGCGTTTATCAAGTATCATCACTTTCAAAGGTTTCTTTTGTAAATTAAACTTAGATCTATCAGCAAAATTAGTTAATGATGTTTGTAGCACGAGAACAGTCAAAACAAAACAGTAATTTAGCTAAATATTGATGGTTGAAGGATAAAATTGGATGAACGCAAACAAGTCCTTATCTCTAACCACAGACATATTTTCTCCAACTTTGAGAACTCCAAGCCAAAATTAAAAATTCAAGCACGCATTACATGAAAACCTCCATATTCGATGGAATGTCATAATTAATAGGAAAACAGTTTAGGTTTAAGAGACTGCTTAACTTGTCCGAAATATTTGCAAATACCGACCTCTTCTTATTAGCTACTGAGGTCTGCGGCACTTTTGACAAAGTTTTTGATGGTCTCTGGACGTCAAATTTGAAATTGAGTATTAAGATAAATGTACTTTTCCAAAAATCGAGGACCATTAAGCCGGCAGAGATTCATTACTAATGGACTAGGTTAGTAAATATAGTCGCAGCCGGCAAATACCGCACGAAGGTAAATATCGTTACCGAAGGAACGGCCCAATATTCACCGTGCACCATTTGGTCGGTGTTTTTTTTTATTTATCGGCTCCCAAGGTTAATAATAATTCCACCACTCCACCGACGGCAGTCACGCACCCGGATCGAAGCACGATAAACGCAATTTATGCTCGCGGTAGGTGCACGGTTTTTATGCTACTCTTGCTCTGCCGGCCAATATTTTGTGTCGAAGGCAAAAATTGATCAGCCAAGTTGGGACGCCGGCCGGCATCGGACGTGGGGTTCAAAGGTCTCGAAATTCCACCAACTCTCGCGGGGGTGGAGCGGGGTAAAGACAATCCGCGAATGGATAAGCCACGGCGCGGTCCAGGCGTGATCCACAAAAGAAGATATAATCGCTCCATTATTATTTCTATGCACAGAATACGGAATCAATAATCACCATATGGCACTGGGGTCTGACGGTGGCCATGAAACAGGCAACGGCTGGCGCGTGAAATTCACGCGTGATCACAAACCGCGGCTGCGGGCAACACGCGGCATTCGTGACCCACCGTTGGCCCCCGTAACCGCAGCACGCACCCGCTAAACCCCGGTTGGCCACCGGAAAAACTCTCGGCTGTCGCTAGATTTCGTTCCGGCGACACGTACACGCATCCGGCACACACATACAGACGCAGGCACGTAAAGGCAGTTAGGCACGGTGAAATATACGCACCCGACAACGCCTCCGGGCGGCCCTCGGTCTGCCTCGCTTCGCGCCCCGAATTTACGCCGCGTTGCAGTAACAATTTTCCGGCCAAGGATTCGGCTGGTGCGGGGCGGTTTTACGGGACATGCGGTTGGCTGGCTGGTAGGCTGGCAGGCTCGGCACTAAATGCCCGGAAGCTAAACTGGGAAAAAGGAAAAGAGCACAAAAATAATGCCAAAAGATGGCGGGCGAAGTATTAATAACGACAAACGCGACCCCTGTGCGTGTGCGTGTGCGTGTGGGGATGCGGTGGGGCCACCCCATGAGTTCCCGGAGGGCATGCTGGAGCGTTCTGGTCGATTTGCTCGAGATTGGTACCCGGTGCCCGGAAGGTTTGGTATCCACCCGGGCGGTCGGGTGGCTGCGCCTAAGCTTCCCTGGGGGCCAGTCGGGGAACTTCGCGTGGGGATGCGTGGGCAAACTGTGGCTTATTGAGGCGTCTTGCTCGGGACGGTTAACCATTTAGGGATCGCACACGGTACGTGACTGACACCGGGCCGCGAGCCACCCATCACTTTTCGCCACAGATATATCATTTGCACGAAGCTCCTAGGTGCCCGTGGGTGTGTGCGTTCGGACCTGTACTTGAGAAATTTCCCCAACATCGTGCGTCGGGGTGTCCTTGAGGTTTTTCCTGTGTATCGCCGGAGCTAGGAAAGGCCGCGGACCAACCACGAAATAGCTGAACCGTTTAGAACCGCTTTCGCCCTCACGGGCCGGTCTTCGGAATCCGGTCCCTCCTCGGAGGGTGTCGTCTTGTTCACCCGTCAACGACGACGACACCGACGACGACGACGACGATAACGACAGTGATCGGTGAATAAATAATAAAATTTCATCCGAAGCGCACACCCGAGTGGGAAAAATTTATAGCCTCGGGTGTGTTAATAAACATAAACACGATCGTATGCGAATACATAAGCATAAATCGGGTGCCCGGGTACCGGCGGAGCGTAGGCTCGGTAGTTGGCTCTCTTTCCGGGGGCCCCGACAGTGTGAGGCGCTATGTTTCGCCTGTGTCCCGAGGTGTCCCGAATCAGAAATTCAAATGCAAGGGTGTGTCTTCGTCCACCCAAAACCCGGAGCCATCCCGGTGTGGTGGTGCGTGAGTGATTGAATTGTAAACGATGGTGGTAACCGGTCGCGGGGCCGTCGGGGCCGGTGGGGCCGGTGGGGCGCTCCCGCAAGGTTCACGGCTTTGACGCACTCTTACACGACGGATGGAAGGTTCGATTTTTCACTGCCGTCGACATGTTTTTTTTCTTCTTCGTGTTGGATAATTTTGATGAACGAAGCGAACGATTGGATCCGATCGGTGACTGCCGCAGGCCACACGGTCCCGGGGTTACGGTTGCTGATATTTGTCATCCCTTTTTCCGATGCTTCCTCCGCTCCCCACTACGCCCGTGAGACGCTCGGTCCTTGACCGTGACGCCAGAGAGCCTTGGGTTCGGGCTCGATGCTGAATTATGTGCGCTGAAGCGGTTGCCATCGAAATATCAATCATTGCCAGCGTGAAGCAGTTCGGGCAGCTGTTGACACGGAGGCCCGGGCCACGGACACTGGCGTAGGCTGCGGTTTCGCCTGCTGCTGGGGGGCTTGGGTTGAGTGGGGCTCTAGTGCCGAGAGCCAACCATTACTCATGCGGTCGGAACGATGATCATCGGGGCGCCCCACACAACACGCGATTGATGTTTTGTGTGCTTAAGGTAATTAAAAAGTCCCCGAATAGAAAATGGGCTGTTTGGTGCTGATGTCTGCCTGAGTCATTCACACGAAATCGCGCGCCATGCGAAGGTGTGGTACCAATGTTGGGATGATGAAACCCGAACGACGAAGCTATTCAATGAAATTAGGTTGTTGGTCCTTTATTTCCACCGACTGATAATGCAACGGTGACCGACCTTCGGTGACCTTGAAGCAGTAACTTGCAAAGTCGAACGTCACTGGAACCATTTCTTGCAGATAACAATTTTCATAGTTACATTGTTGTGGTTTAAAGCCAGTTTGTAGCCTTTCTGGGCCTTGGCTTGAACAGTGCTTTGGCGCTCTATCTCATCGGGAATAAAAAGTGTTTCTGTCCACAATTGGTCAAGCAAAACAATGTGTAAATCAATCAAACATTGTCTTAAAAAATCAAGTAATGTTTCTTTTGAAAACTCTTTTTATACAAAATATGTAAAAAAATATCATTTAGTCCTCCGTTTTAAGGAATGCGAATTGCCGGAACTTTCGTTTTACACCTTTCATAAAACTTTGCACAGTTCTCTTGGTCGCTTTCTTTGTTGTAGAACGCCAGTTTTTTTTAATTCCAGCTCACTGACAACTGTTTTACGGGTCTTTTTGAGGTTTCGGTTGATGAAGGCCCAATAGTTTTCGATTGGGCGAAGTTCTGGCGTGTTGGAAGGGTACATGTCTTTGGGCATCACCTGCACGTTGTTTGCGGCATACAACTCTATGGTCTTTTTCCCATAAATACAAGTTGCTAAATCCATCTAAAACAGAAAAGAACCTTTATACTTTTTTAGGAAAGGCAAAAGCCGTTTATTTAGGCACTTTCGGACATAAATTTCTTGGTTGATGGTCCCGATCGCGATGTAAATGCCACTTTTTAAACCATACGAATAGATAGCTTGCCGTACGAGATATTTCTTTGCGAATTTAAAAAGCTTTATGTTCTTGAAAATCTCGGCCACTTTTCCTCTTCCAGTTGCCGTATAATACTCCTGTCCAGGAAGCTGTTTAAAGTCTGCCTTAATCATAATCCGTCCGCGATCGATTTCTAACCGACATTTTTGTCATCACGATTTGGAGTCACTAGATTCTTGTAGGTAGAAAAACCAGCACGTTTTTTAGCTCATTGCACGGGTGAAAACGTTACTCCCAGTTTCCTTGCGACATCTCAGACGGAGAAGTTGGGGTTCCGTTTGAAACAAGTGATCACTTGTTTCGTCGTTTTTGCGGTCTTCTGGTTCCGACATCCACCTAATCCAGTCTTTCTGAGTGTCGTCAAACGTTCTCCGAATACTTTTAATACATTGGTGACCGTTGATTTGGCCACATTAAACAATTTCGCTAACTTGGCGCGCGAGTAATTCGGATTTTCACGCTAACTGTGCAAATTTTTTAGATAATGCTCCGCTTGCTTCGACGCCATTTCCACAAATGAGGGGCGAATGACTAAATCGAATAATATGTATGATACTACACAAAAACATCTTTAAAATGAGACGTTTACAGAGTTTTTTGATGCACAAGTTGACCAATTTTTGACAGAGCAAAAAAGGAGTTTACGATGAAAGTTCCACCAGGAGGTTGACTTCTTGACGTAATTTTCTTCGAACAATTTTTATACGTTCATGAAAAAGTTGTTTGCGAATCGAGTTTCGAATTGTAACCGCGACGTATTTCAAATCCACAAACGAATTAACCGTGGTGTTCAGCAGCATTCAGTTGAATTTTCCGCGAAAACATCGCGCAACACTCCCGAGACTTGACTGCTGATGAGATCGCGCTCGTTTGGCATTTCGCTCGTTGCTTGAATGGTTCGTAAAAAAAGTTGGTTGATGGGATTAAAACGCGACATACCTTTGTGAAATATTAAACCAAATTGCGATGGATTCCACCCCGCTGGAGACAGGATTCGTGCGGAGGGAGATTGAGCATTTTCGTGCGGCGGCGTCAATTGCTCATTAACGTGGCACCAGGCGCCTCCATTGTAGGGCCGTTTTGGCAGCATCGTACTGAAGAAGCGGCGATTACCGCAAAACGCGTAGGTAGCTATTGTCTTGGCATTGCGTGGCATTATATTTCGTGATCTCACTCACTGCCACTGGGCGTGGAATCATTAGGGTGTGCGTTCGTTGGAATCTCGTTTTGCATGAGCAACAATACGCCACAGAGGCAAGAGACATCCGACAAATGTATCAAAGCTCGCTTATTGAGTCTTCACGGTGGAACCTAGCCGGTGACACGAGGTGACTCACTCGGCAAATCGCAAGTCGTATTGCGAAAACCTTGCGAAACAGCTTGTGTTACAACACCTCGTAATCGTAATTTGAGAGACCATCGCTTCGGATTGAAGGCTCCAATAGCAGTACGTTCCTTCGTTCCACGAACCTGTCCCTCTGGGCCTTGAATGCGTGGGTCCGATAGAGTAAGAGGCTGCATGGATCGACCGTAGTTTCATGGTTTTATAGTTTGCCCCTGGGGGTGAAAACGTATTTTCCATTCCGTTCCGTTTTAATTAGCCCTAGCTGCGGTGCGCCAGTCATTGGGAGCCACTGGTTAAAGTGTTCAGTTTCGTTTCAGGATGCTGTCGGCCGTGTCTGCCTTCACCTGCCAAGCCAGGTTTCATTCCTGATCATTATCAGCCCATCTCCACCGTTTGCACCGGCTCCATCGATGGGATAATGATTATTGACATTAGGCGCTGGGTTACGAATGGCTGGGTTTTCGGAAACGGTTCGGCGAATTTGCAGTAATGTGAGAATCTGGAGTTTACTGCGCAAACAAAATCGTCATTCCAACGTAGAGTCTCAATGCTATGATACGATCAGCTCCTGTATAGGCACTTCAGCTTTGCTGACATCACCGCCACGCGTCCGCCTCTCGATTGACACTTGGTTCGTGGAACCGTCCAATTAAGAAAGAAAAATGATTTAACGATTACCCTGAAATGGCAATAAATTTTGCCTACACACATACACAGAGAAAACAGTTGTTTGCTGAGTGGCGTTCGTGGGAGATCTAAGATTAGTGCTTCAAACTCTTCCCAGGCCACGCTGCCATAGTTTTACACTCTTGTTTGACGACTCAAGAAAGTAACACAAAATTGCTTCAAACTTGTGCAAACGTTTGGAGTGAATGAGCCGAAAGACACACAAGCCTCTGGCACCCGCTGAGTGCAATCATTTACCATCAAGCGGTATATTGGCGGAATTTCCTTCAAGCCGTAACGCAAGAACGGCCCGTGAAATATCGGGATCGAGAAGATATAACACTCAACGTGCGCTGTTCATTAGACATCATGCCATTCAAGCGGGCGGACCGTGCGATGGAAAACCGAGAAAACTGCATAAAAATAAGTGATGCATTTCTGGCTCCGACCACCGTTACGGACGGTGGTTGCCGGACGACGTTACCGAAAACATTCTCCATTCTCTGGGCGGTCTTGAGTGTAACGAGATCGTAAAAAAACGGGCTACGAATAGCGTGCATACTTCGTCCTGCCATTGAAGTGGAGCCGTGGCCACTGCAGCCGTGTGTGCCTGGTTTTGTATGTCACATTTTACTGGGATCCCCATGGAAAGTTCTCCATTTGCCTCCAGACCGAGCACGGAGGCAGCGCGCATAAAAATCGCGCCCATTGGACGGCTCTTATTTAAAATTCTTTTCTTTTCGCCTACCCGCCGTTCGCCGTTCGTGAGTTATTTTTTATAGATTAACTTCTCGGCGGGAGCACTCTCTGTGTGCTGAAATCCTGGCCGGCTTGCCGGCGGAGTGAATCAGCATCATGTTGCTGCTCCCGTATGCATGATGCATCGGCGCCGGCCTTCATCGTTGGTCTGGGGCGGACTCTGGGCATTTCTGGAAACGGGTGCGGTCACCCGGCATGGTTGGCATAGCAGGGCATAACCACGACCGAGTGACATAAAAATGAGCCAATGCCAGCAGTGGCGCTGGTGGAAATCCTTCCTACCGAACAACTTTATCCTCCATCGCTCGGTAAGAGAAAAGTGTTTGAAGTCTTTCAATAAGAGTGCCATAAAACTGTGCGCGCACCTTGCTGCAAAGTGAATGTCTCTTCAAGTTTCTAAGCCACTCCGAGCCAGGGCTAGAGTTTGTGGAAAAGCATTGCCGATTAAAGTAAATTACGGCCGATTGCAATGATTTTCCCACTGATGGGAAAAAGGTGGATACCACCTTTTTTGCTGTACACACACACGCTCGCGCATACGCTCCATTTGCAGGACATAAATCGCCACAAGAGTAGCGCCGGCGTCGAAAATGAAACGGAAAATGGAAGGGAAATGATAATGTTTGATAATACCATTACGGTGGGTCGGCCGTCGCAGCCGTGGCTGCTGGCTGGCCCCATTGTTGGCGCTTATGTGGCTCACTGGTGCTGACGTCGGTCGGTATCTCATAATTTAGCCAAACAGCTCGAGATTCCGGGAAATTTCTGGTGGGCCCGCTGACTGTGTGCTTGTCAACCCCCGGTGGGCCCGGTTGCGGTCACGAGCATCCCGAGCGTGGCGAAATGTTCCCACAGCGTTTTGTTCTTGGTTGGAAGAGGGAAAACTTCCGGACCACCGCTGCCCCCGCCGGCACATCCCCAACTGAAACTGAAAGGAACCCTTCAACCCCCGGCTGCCGCGGGGTAGGAAATTGAAATTTCGATTAAAAGTGGAGATTCGAGGAGAAAATTCAATTAGCTGACGCGCACAGCTGACTCCTTGCTTCGGGGGCGCCCAAGAGTTTTCCATGGTGTTTTCGATGACGCTTTTCTAATTTCCCGCGGCCGCGCGGCGCAGGCTGAGATTGATTTTCTTGCGTGGTAAATAATGGGGAAAACGCCAAGAAAAAAACCCCGAAGAAACCTCATGCTCCAATCGTTGCCTGCGGTCAGGATTCGAACCGCGAACGGTGCTCGCTCGCCGAGCCTTTTGCGCGATACGATGTTGCGGAGGCGCAAAGTGTTCACTGCACACATCATCAACCCTTCGCACATCGCCCTGAAAGGTAGGAGAACTGACGGAGACGAAGCATAAAAGGATCACCACATACAGGCCGGGAGTGAAAGTGCGCCGCTGGGTTGCATAAAGTCGTTGATTTGTCTCGCACACCGACACCGGGAGATATAGCAAGACGATAAAACAAAGAGTACCAGGGCCAATAACGGTCGCTACGTGTATGTGTCATCGTCCTGCCCGGCTGCAGCAGGATAGCGGAACTGGGCTCTCTTTCTCTCTCTCGATTCCGCCATCGCTAAACGCGACATGCACCGGTGCTGCTCGGTACGGGTTGCAGGTTGAGTGATGTTTAAGCTCGTCGTCGCCGTCGCCGTCGGCACACATACCGGCTGCGTGGTGTGGTCGGCCCAGCAATGATGCCGGTGACGGTCGGAGTCACGGTCAACGTGGCGTATCCGGTTATGGAAGCCAGTCGTGTGTGGTTAATTTGAAAAGCAGTTTTGCGGGCCCTATGCTGTCACGGCCGGTGTCGCCGGTGGAGAGACGACGACCGTGACGCGATGATGAACCGAAAGATCATCGCCAGCGATGATGACAAAAGTACACAGCACTGGTTGCCAGGTTGTCGACTGTACGCGATCCGGACCCCGGGTAGGATTATTTCATCGATCCTGGCATGGGGGTTCGAGAGCCTTGAAAGCGTTAAAGAAAACTTCCAAACATGCCTGCGTTTCGTTGCAACCTGTTGAAGTTTAATTTAATTGGATACGGTTTGCAAGATTAATTTGATTTGAACACTCGTTGCGTTTTACAGCACAGCAGTCTCCTGCAAACGAAGCGTCAGCGGCACGGTTGCATTAAAGGTTTAAAGTGTTTTTTAATCAACTTCAAACTTGGCACCGCAGCTATCAATGTCTCGGTCGTTCGAAATGACGATACACCTTGTGGCTTGTGTGGTTTTCGGTAAACGTTACGTCTACCTTCGCGTAACACGAGCCTCCTTGAACCGGTTTCGGAAGCAACCGCAACGCCTCGCGCATCCACTTTGAAACATTCTAAACCTTTGAGGTAATTTAATGCCAATAGCTCGGTAAACTAATGGAATGCTTGAAAATTAGCTTCTCGAGCGACCTCGAAGGTTCTGAACTATCTTGCGCTCAGATGAACCGCCTGTCGGATATATAGAATACCATTTTTTCATTCTTCCATTCTTCACAGCCAGTTCGAAACGCCCCGTAGCGTTGCTGACACGCTCCGTATCCTTTGGCGACCTAAATTTCAAGCAGGTTTCATTTTGAGCCACCGTGCAGCTGTTCAGGTTTCACGGCAGCTGGCCACTCGGTTATTGTCACCGCCAGGACGAGCGGCAACGTATGGCTTCGTTCGCGAAACGGTATCCCCCCCCGAAGGCTGAAGGGGAATAGTTCGCAAAATAGGCCCCCACAGCTTGATTGATAGCGTGTTGGGAGTGACTTTCGATAAAAGTCCCGTACGGAAAAATATGCTGAAATCGATACCAGAAGGCACATCCGTCGGCACAGGACAAACTAAAAGTAGGAAAAAAAAAGAAATTCTAATCCGATTCATTTTATTGAAAATAATTCATAGAAAAGTGTTTCTGCTGATCGATGGCACTTTTTATACGATCCGAACGCGGAAGTTTATTATTCATGCTACGTTTTAGTGTGTTCAAAGTACACTTATTTATTTATATGTTTATTTACTTTTTTTCTCGATCAAACGGTTTGGAGGCTCGCCCTTCAATTTTTGTCTACATATTCTGTGAAGTGAAGTGTTGTGTTTTCAAGCACGGCGAACAATTCGTGCTATTCGTAACAATTTTAAACAATTTATTCAGTATTGTTTCCCAAATTAGGCAGCGATGGACACACTATAAATGGAGTGAATTTTCACCGAACAACCGTCAGCCAGCATCACAGAGCACGGGTCGGTAAAGTCCTTCAACCACATTACTTTAAAGCAAATTATCCTTCGTTCGGTCGGTCCCGAGCCCGAGGGACATCGGTATCGATAGGTGACAGTAACGGAGGACCTGGCAACCGGCAGGGGGGGGGGGGCGCACCGGTCGTGCGAAATTGTTTTCCAGTTTGGGACTGTGGAGTATGAAATGAAAATCTAATTTATGCCGAATCGCCATTAGTATTTTTGCTTGTTTTATTAGCCACCACGACGACGTGGGGTGGCAGCCCCTGGCGGTTATGCTGACCGGCCGGCTGACCGGCCGGCTGACCGGCGTGGGCAAGGTGGTGGCCGAGTGTTTCGGTGCCGGCGCGCGTGGCGTGTCCTTGATTGTTGGTTTTCGCCTCGTGTTTTAGCCCAGTTCGATCATATTCGCAGCTTGTAGCGTTTATTTTTCTTGTTGTCAAATTTATGCTGCAAAGCGAAACATCCCGATGGCCAACGGCAGGACAGGCTAAGTAATTGTGTTTGACGAAGTGCGCTTTGGTCCTTTTTTCCATTGGAAAATTTTACTTCAGCCAATTCTAATTTTAGTGCACTGTTTAATCGATTTAATGGAGCAGTTCCATTGGAGTTCACTCAGAACGTGGCAGTTAGAAGAAATATTTTAAATGGCTTGTGGGTTGAACGTAACACACGTGGCTTTACCGTAGCGTTGTTTCATGCATCGGGTTGCACCTGCCACCAGCACTGTCTATTGTTTATCGATGATCAGTGTGTTTTTTCGGGCTCGTCCTTTTCAAAGTTTACACTTCGACGGGAAATGTTTTCCAGTCCATGGCTAGCTGTCACAATGGATCGGTGTTTCTTTCGCCATCGCTTCGGAACGTTCCGAAGAGCTTTCGAGCTTCGATCGACTATTATCGTGTCCGTGCGAGAAACTGAGCGTGCAATTCGACCAACCGAACAGCAAATCTAACCACTTCTCGCTTTCCACAGCCTGTGCCGTGGACGATGTTGGGGTGAAGCACTTTTAAAGGTGAAGCTTTTTTTGGTGTGCTTCTATTCTACCGGCAAAAGTATTGTAACTATGGATCGCGTGGCTTCACATTCCCATTCGCTCGCCTGCCCATCTCTGGCTTCGATTTCGGTTGCCGAGCGCGTCCCTTTCGCCATCCCGAGCGCCGTGCCCTCAGAGGAGGCCTCAGTTCCCATCGAGGGCCACACTCGAGTGGATAATAATAATTTGTGTTGCCAAGTGGCCGAGGCCCTGCGAACACGCGGCACAGGAAAACAATTTAGCTGGCGTTCGACGGCCCCAGTGGTGGTGCTTGATTATGATTATTATTTTTATTCGCCACCATCGCCACCGGGGGAAGCTCCCACCACGCCGGGCGGCCTGTTCTGGGTGGGTGTTCCGGTCCGTAGCCCACCGCAGTCCAGGCTCCCCACGATTGATGGTGTTTATTTACCTCGCCCGGGGATCTACAGCGAGAGACAACTGCATTAGTTGGGCGCGGAACGCGAGATCGCTAATTCGCCGTCGCCCTTCTTAGTGCTTCCGCTGTGTATGTGTGCCAGAAAATATGGGTTTGCCAGGGTTGACCATAATGGGCGCAACGGTTAGGTGGGCCCGCCGTGCAACGGGGACCGGCTTATTTGATTATAATTATGGCAATGCAAATAAAGATTGATTGAATGATTAATTGTGTTTGTCTAACCTTACCGGGTGGACCCGGCCAGCCAGCGGGAGCGCCCCGGGTCCAAGTCGTTCGAACCGAACGACGAGGGCGACTGGCTCCAAAACCAGGCAGGAGTTCCGGTCAAATGAAAGCAGTTCGTTTGCTTGTTGCCTCTAATTTTGCGCTCCTAATCAGACTGTTGCGCCGGGCGGAGCTGGCAGGCTTTAAGGCTCATTAGAGAGTAAAAGTCGCGCGGGAAACGAGGAAGACCGCTCGAATGGCTCGATGGCTCTTTTATGATTTTGCAAGAAATACGCCGGCCTCGTCGTGCGACATGGCCGGTTGGACGGTTAATAACTTTAACTTTCTTCACCTTTATGACGCCGATCTATCGCCGACGCCACGTTATGTTAATCATTAGCCTAATTGACTGTAATTATTGACCAAGTGTTGACACACACTCAGTGATGGTGAGGCAATACAAAAGCCACCACCATGACTGTGAATGCTTTCCCACCTGGCTGGGGCCGGTGTGCGTGATCCGGAAGAATTAGGAAATTTACAGGCCATTTCATACTTTGTGACACGGAACACAGTGTTTTGTTAACTAATACAACACAGCCGTCGGAATAAACTGCTGGCTGTTTACTAAGTACGACAAACAACTCTCTGATGGTTTGGTTTGCGTGAATTTGCTGACAAACGCCGGGTACTTGACAGTCTTGTTCATCAGCTTCACCGTTGGGAATTGAACGTTAACGGTTAAAGCAAACGGAAACAAATCAGTTCTCACGATGCGACAAAGGTTTATTGAAGATTTTTTTCATTTTTAATTTAAAGTTGTTACAATAAAATCAGCATTTTAAATATTTTATTGATATTGCGATAAGGCCGTTAGGATCAAATCTATACCTTATAAATATCTACTAAACTATCTTGGCAATTTTGGTGAAACATCCGAAAGAATTTCATTTACTCAACTGGGCAGAAAACTTTACTGTGATTTTTTGTTTTACATAATTGAACCTTTTCCAAAATCCTTCGATCTATAAACGGTTCAAAAGTCTTACTAATATCGTAGCGAGACCTCACAGAAGCCGTTTATCACCAGCGATTCACTTATATTCTTTGTTAATATGAATACGGGGTTTGTTAAAGAGCTAATTACAGAAGCTTAGATAGAAACTTATTTAAAATCGGGAAAAAACTTTTTTAATGTAACCTCAAATTTAAGAAACTTTCCATTGAAATCCATTTGACGTACGTTCACAAAAAACTGTTCCACCCTGTATTTTACCGTACCTTCAGCATTTGTGAAACAAACAGTATCATGATACGAAATCCATGATACGAGTTCTTAGGCAAACTGTTGACAGGAACCGTAAACCTCTTCAACATGCTGCCATCAAGCGTGCTGAGCACGAACCTGCATCGTGGGCCATGGAAAACTGGCCTTTTTGAATGCTATTTATAGTTTTCTTCCCGCCGAGATGACCACTCCCGAAGCATGATCATATCAGAGAACATCTTCACTGATCGACACCCCGTTTTTGACCGTGGAAACCCATTTTGCACTCCGCTCACGACACGGCAAACGTGTTTCTGCCGACGACGCCACAAGAAATCGGGTTTCTTCGAATTTCGTCGTCCACAGAAAAAAAGATCCAGCTTCAGGACGCCGTCGTTCATTTTATTTTCGTTTTCGAACCGTTTTTCTTCCACCATATGCGTGTGTGTGGGTTTGTGAGTGTGGTAGTATCGCTTGACGGTCTACCGGGTTTTTCACATTAAAAATATGCTTCACTCACCTTAGCATTCTTGCTGAATGATGCAAAGGGAAAAATGTTGATTCTTTTTGCTTTCTGCTTGTGAGCCACTGTGGCGGGGCCGTGGCGCGCCGGGAGCGTGAAAATAGGGCAATCTAGAATAACGACAAAAAAGTGGTGTCAAACTAGGCCTCTCTCTATGCATGGCCGGCTCAAACTGGCTCGTTGGTAAGCGTCCAATCGGAAAAGACCAGCCCCGAGGGCAGTATGGCCACGGCTTCGGGAATCGTTGCGATTGCCTTTACGGTTCCAAACCTTGGGCCGCTGTCGGTGGAAAATATTTTGCCATTTTCTTCTACGCCCTTTTCCACGATCTCAGGACGAGTGCTAAACTGGGCAGGACATTTTAATCCATTTAGAAATTCCCCCTGGCGACTAACCGGCCCCGTGGACGGTGAAGTTTCGGTTTTGTTTTGTTTATTAAATTTCTCTTAAAATAATCAAATTTCGAATCTTTTCGTGCTTTGTTCGATTCGCTCTGCCTTTGTGGAAGGGTTTCTTGAACAGCGAAATGGCCTCCATCCGGGCGAGAGTTCTGTCATTCGGGGCCATTCGTTTTTATTGCCCCGGGGCCGGGACATCGGTCCATGGTTAGCCCGTTGCTGACCAGTTGACAAGCAGGCTAGCGATCATTGCACGTTCACGCTGTGAACGAGATTTAATTTGAATCTCTGCGGTGGAAAACCTGGAATGTTGAGCGTCCCACTGGGGACTTTTGTATTAAAACGTTCTGCAAAATGCATGCATCCCTACACTCAAGGCTTCCACAACGCCTTGAAAGCCACCGTGGCGAAAATAGAAAGAGACTTTTTGGACTTTGTTGCCGAAAACGATGCAGGGCAGCATCACCAAAGCATGCAGCAGGCTTCGCAGGGTCGACGATACTCGTTCTAATCAAGACGAACGGAATGCTCCTTTGATAAAATTCATAGTTTCAAACCTTAGTTTGGTCGAGCGGAGCATCCGGAACCCTGCGCCAGGAGGTGGTGGAGCATATGTGTGACGCATTGTAGTCGCCTCCTGTATGCCCACCGGCGGAGGGGGAGAATTTTCCTCGCAGCACCATGGAGGCGCCTGGTTAGTGATAGAAATATGTTTTAAATACATGCACCGTCCCTTAAAAGGTCCGGGGCGAAAGCTGTTGCTTGCCAGCGGTGATATCAGCTTCCAGCAGCTGCAGCAAGGCAGCTAAGCTCTAAGACCCTTTCAGAATGTTTAAGAGATCCGGCCGGCGGCCGGCGAAAGCGAAGACTTTCACGACGCCAATGCTGTTAGCTAAAGCTGATGAAAAGTTGACCAAAGTGGCCAGCAGAATGACGATGCTTGGTTCGCGAAGAATTTTTATTCTACGAAAATGGAATGCAAACATGTTTCACAAGAGCAACATGATGCCTCTAAACATGATATATCTACAGATGTTGGTATCAGAATAGACCATTTGCACTAAGGGACAGAGATAGTGTAATGAATGTGGTACCGCGAGACAATCTTTATGCTAATCCTTTGAATTCGAGCGGGGCCAATGCTCGGCCGCTTTGGACTGTCGACTCGAACGAGCTACGCTACGATCTAGGAACCTTGATCTGCATACTTCTGGATCTAAATATATGCATTGAGACAAGATTCCAGCTCAAGTGCAGTGGAATTCTATTAAATTGCTTTCGATCATTTCATTCAACCGTTCCACATTAAATCCTATTAGGAGTAGGAAGCATAATGTCATGTTGCTTTATTCAATAAATATTGCAAAGTGAAAATTTGCTAACGCTTTTAATATAAAAGTTACTAAAATGGCAACATACGTTTGTGTGACCTTGACTGCGCAGATTGTTTTTCCATTACATTGCATTACATAATCGCGAAAAAATGGAAACGAAAAAAAAACGAAAAATAACGGACCACGCTGAATGCCTTGCTGTCGGTTGCAAGTGTTTAATTTTTATGAAGTCAAACCACAGGAAAAAAAAACCAAACCACACTTCGTTCCGATTACGCGGCACAAATGTGCATCAGCAGGCGGCCCTTGGTGGCTGGCCTACCGTGGCCCTGTTTTAATTTATAAACGAATGAAGATCTGACCGCGAAACTATTTGCCATTTGTGCAGCGTACCGGCTACCGGCCACTGAGACATTAATGCGAAAATGCTCGACCGCCACGGCGCCCAACGATGCAGCCAGTGATGGGCGGTTTCGAGAAACTGAAGTGGAGCACTGAGTTGAGGTGGATGCGCCAGCGCTCACACTCGAAAAGGGCCGAAAACGGACCGAAAAATGCAATCCAATAATTTCCGCACCGACAGACCGAGCGACCGAGAAGATCCGAGACTGTTGGAAAAACCGGTTGAAAATCGCTTTTCGGGGCAGGGCCGCGAGCGTGGTGGAATCGGTCATGCAGTGCCACTGGAAAATCTCCGCTAAGAATGTCGTCTGGTTTTCGGAGTGCGTCTGTGGCACCCTTTTTTCACCACGGTTGACTTGTTTCGCTGTAGCCCTATCTCCTGCTGGCCGGTGGAAAACTTCCTCCAGTGCGGCAAATGTTGGCAAATGTTTGGCATTCCAACTGGCAGCAGCCGTAGCGAACTGTAATTGCGAACGTCCGGAACGACCGCGCAGCGAAACCTCGAATGGAAAAAGGGAAAATGTGATGAATTTTCGAAATTTCCACCAAACAAACGGAGCGCTCTACGTCGACCGTCTTGGCGGGGTTTTGGGGAGAAAAAAGAAACGGAACACATTTTCCGGTACAAAACAACACCAAGCGAGCGGCGAAACCCCCAAAACCGAACAGGGTCGAAATCAGGCGTGTGCGCCACTGTCGCTAACCTCATTTCTCGGCCGCAGGACTGCTAAAAATAAGCACCACTCATTTTCGACAGCATTTTTTGGTTTGCCGCCCGTCGCTGTATTATGCGTGGCCAAAGCCAGAGGGCCAGTCGGCCGTATTGGGTGACTTTGGGGGCCGCTCGAAAGAGAGTGGGGTCACACATAAGTCCTACGCGCGGCTGGCGCTCAAAATCAGCAGTTACAACGCACGGTGCGCATAAAACTGTTTGTGTTGGGGCTCTCGAACCCGAACGGGCGACAGGCCATGCGATAACCGTTCCCTGTAATGGTAGAGGTGGGGGTGGGTCCAGGGGTTTGATGTTACCGGACCGGCGGACAGCACCGAAGACCCATGATGTCTCATTTAGTGTGTCATTTTACGATGACCGAAGATGCACGGCTGGCAATCTGGGATGGCGAGCGCGACTCTCGAATGTGTTCGTTCGGTAGGTTTTGTAGTTTTTTATTTTTATAACTTTACCCGGAATAACTGTCGACCCGGCCACGGAGTTTGCGGAGCAGGTCCCCGGGACTTGACACGGAAGGTAATAATTCTCTGAAGTAGTCGTATTGCCTAATGCCATTTCTTTCATGGCTGTAAACCAATCCATGCCTTGGAGGTCTTTTCTGGGCATGTTGTAATGTTTTTATTCGGGATTTAAAAAAATTGAATATCTTGGAAGAAGCTAGATGTAAGTTGTTTCGTAAACACTGCATTCTCTCTGTCCGCATAAATGAAAAGTGTAGTTTGGGCTTTACAAAATGCGATGAAACAATTTTTTTATTTATGGATTTATACAATGTTTTTTGATAACTTTCTTAAATTGGCACGTACAGTTGGTCATAAATCATTGCGGATAACGTTTAACATTCAGCAATCCACTAACAATTGCTAAATTTGTTACCATTACACAGCTGTAATAAAACATTTCAATACAATGTATTGCTTGAACAGTATTTTTCACAACAAAATTAATGACGTTCATCTAAATAAAGTACAAAATCGTCTGTGAAGAAACTCTATAATACGACTACGAACAACTAAGCGGCTAAGGGCTGTTGAGTTGAAACGCTAGCAACAGCTGAGGAAGGAGTGCTATCGTTAGTATTATTAGTTTTTCCAAGTTCAGTTAAACACATCGATAGGGTTGTCTAAATGATGTTCTGCATATTTTGATGGTCACTGATTGACATGAAATATTTTTGCTATAATAAGACATTATTGCCAGTTCTTTGTGCAGATATTTTTGTGGACCAGATTGTTTAGGTTAGTTGAAATGATTTTGTTGAATCACTTGGGGTTTTCTCAAACCTTCCACGGTTCGCATGTTCTCAGTGGTTGATTTGTCTAGAACCTTAATACCATCAGCCTTAAGGTATCAGTACTAAGGTCCTATGGATTATTGTATCATCATGTTGAAGAGTGAAATCTTGGCAATTGAGACTTTGTCCTTTACGAATGATTTTGCCTTTCTTCGACTCAACACGACTTGGAGAGGTCAGAGAGCATAAAAGCATCCTTAAATAACCCATCCTCATGATGGGTTAATGTGCTCGCTAATCTCGATTTAGTTTCAACTTCAAGTTGAAACCATATAGGAGAAAAAATCGAGCTTTCATAAATGTAGTTGAGTCTTACCTACAATTTATCACTCAGACCACCTTTTCCTGGAATAAAGAAGGTTCCAAAGTATGACGATGGTAAAATATCATTCCTTTTTTTATTAATTGGCTAACTTAGGACTTAGGATCGGATATGTTTCATAGACTACGTCGGATGACATGTACCAAAGGGACTTCTTTATCTCATCCGGACCTTCCAAAGAAGAGACCTTCCAGTTGAGGTTTTGCTGAATATTTTTGGCGGATGGAGGAGGATTTGTAGTTACGATGTAGGATGTAGGATTTGTAGTCCATTTGGACTACAGGATTTGTAGTCGATGTAGGATTTGTAGTCCATTTACGTTTAACAAGTTCATTTTGGTGTAGATTACTTGCAACGGTTAGCTTTAGTATAATGAGTTACTCTTGATTATTTACCCGATTCCCATGAATGTTGGTGATGATGAAGCCTTTGCCAATTTACAAGTAGTTATACAAAATAATAAGTTGTAAATCGTGCGTTTCTCTCTTTTAATTCCGCCTTTTCAATATAAAAACATAAAAATCAAGTTAATATTAATCATAATTAATCAACTGTACCAGTACAAGAGATTAAGATATAATGTTCAATTCCAAATTCTGACATTCGCATTTTCATAAACTAACACTTAAGGAAAAAAATCTTTTAGTTACCACTTGGCCTTAATGACAACATTTGAAGCGGATGAAACATTGGTCTACTAAAAATTTCTAGGCCATTCAAACGACATCACAACATTAGGCCGCGAAGGACGCGAAACCACCGTCTCCGTGGAGTCGTTTGTGGAACGGTATTTAAAGGGAATGTATTTTTTTACATTCCAACCACGCGGCAAGTACCTGAAACCGGTCACAGCAGCATTGGCACGGCCCTTGCCAAAGACACAAATATATCCGGTTATCTCAATGCGCTCCATGTGACCAACGAACCGTAGCGAACCCGCAAAACGGATCATCCGACGCTCCCGGACGACGGCGCAGGATTCGCAGCACTCCAGACCGCCACGCCTTCAGACGTGTGGGTTGGCGATGGTGGCGACATGCTTTGGGATCTCCGCGCGCACTCTCGTTCCGCGACCAAATTTATACGTCTCCTGTTTCTCATAATTCCTCATTTTCATATGGCACTCGAGCACGAGCCGCTTCCGACTCTCGAGCAGTCCCGTGAGCTATGCGCGCAACCCGAGATGGCCCAGGGACACACAAAGGCAGAGAGGGAGAAGTTCCACCCGGAGTGTCCTTGCCGGTGGCAAAAATGCCAGTTTTTGAATAATTTCCGCAGCATTCATTTCCTTCCTGTTTTCATAACCGTTGCCGCGCGGCCGCCGGAACCGCCGGATTCCGTTCGGGCTCCCCGTTCCGAATGGGGCCTTCGCTTCCGCGAGCTATTCCTTTATTTTCCCCGCTCGGCCCACGGCCCGCCACTTTCCGGCCACGTTTTCATAAATGTTAGATTAGTGTGCAGGAGAGCCACCACCACGAAGGACGAAGGACACACCGGTCCACGCCTCGCCACGCCACGCGGGTCGGTCGGTGGCGATGCGAAGCATTACGTAATGCTGCATGCTGCCTCTCCGACTTGGCGCGCGACCTCGATCATGTCGACGATGGACTGTCGCCCACGGTCGCGCTGGCAGTCACATTATTACCAGCGAATGGAATGTGACTCCATGGCGGTGGGAACGCTAACATCGCATAAGTCGCTGCCAGCCCACGGCCCGGGTCGGCTCTCCGGGTCCAGGATATCCACTAGTTCGCCGCCCCAGTTCAGACCGGGTCGCAGTGCTGGCCGAAGAAGTAAAAGAAGCGAGTGAACGAAAAAACATCGAAGAGCAGCGCAAAAACTGGGGAAAACAAAAGTGAAATAGCAAAATGGACGGACGGGCGAACGAATGTCCGGAGCGCGTTCGGATTCCGGGCGCCAAAGGAAATGAGATGGAAATAACCAATTATTCTGTCTTGTTGAACGTGTCCTGGCCACCGGACCGAAGCGGAACCGAAGCGACCAACGGGTTCTGCGGGACCGGCCATGGGAGAGCGAGACGAGCGACACTTTGGCTTCCCTCTCACACTCGGCGCACACCACCAACAAGTTATGCGCTGCCCTAACTCATCCTGACCGGTTGAGGAGCGAAACAAAAAAAAAGCCGAGGGACTTTCGAGCTGGCACGCAGACCTCACGGCGCACCGAGTGCGGAGTACATTTTTATTAATTGTAACGTTTGTGCCATGTGCTGATGTGGCCCCCTCGCCCCACCACCCAGCTGTACCTCATTAGCTGTGACCATATCTTCATCAGGGAGCTCTCCACAAGTCCGAACGGACGAAAAAAAAAAACGGGACGGAACGGAAATTGTGGAACGCCCGGCACACACTAGAGTGACGATGGGGTCAAGTGAAATTTTGATGATATCATTCGGTGGGATAGACCTCCCCACGAATCCTGCTCACTCACGCCGCACCTCACGGCTCCACGTAGGGCGGGACTCATGAATCTTTTCTACATTTTTACACCCTCTTCAAACTGGCCGGCACCGCCAGAGTTGCTGGAGCGGAGTGCTGTGGGCTCTCCGAGGAATAAAACGCACATCCGGACGAAACTTCTGGACACTTCTTATGAAGTAATGAACGTGGGACGTGGGCAGCGCGTCACGAGTCATGATGAATCGCTTAAAATCATTCACACGCGTGCGAAAGAGATTTCCCAGACCCTTCACCGCCGGGTTCACCGCCGTCGCGCTTATGCTCAATTTATGCTGTCACGTCGTTAGAACCGTGCGGCCAGCTCGGCTCCGAACTAATGGTATGGTTCGTTTCGACTCCGACTCGACCAACATCCGGAGACGACCAGCTCCTCCCGGTGATCCGGAGATGGAGCACTATTTTCTGCTTCTTCTTCTTCGCTGGCGCAAGCCACACATCCACTCGAAGGCCGTTCCGAGTGACTCAGCAGACGACCAGGGAGCACGGTGAAGAAAAGTGTCAATCGAAGTGTCAATTAGCGTGAAAAGAAAGAGACAGTGAGAGAGAGAGAGAACGAGAGCGAGTGAGTGGGCAGAGCAAGAAAAGGGAAAAGATTGATGGACGGTGAACGTGTCGCGCCCTGGAAAAGTGGTTTTCCACGAGGATGGTGGGGAGGTGGAACATGAATATGGTGCCTGCGGGGTACCGATCCGGGTGCCGCACCGCAGATGCACACGCAGAAAGCAATTACACCGGAAGCCATGAAAAATGCAAACAATGCCACACACGGAACACCCCGCCGTGGTGTGCGCTCCGGTCAAAGGTCAATTATTGTTGACAAATTTCAGTGTAGCACTCTGTGTGAGTGTTGTAGGCCTCCTGGTGGCTCTACGTCTGAATCGAGATTTCTGAACCTCATTAAAAGGCACTTTCATGGGCTTTAGACAAATATTTGCTGAACAACTGTCGAAATATGTTTTAATCGAACTTTCCTTTTCGTTTTAATTGAGTGTTGAACATAATAATATTGAATTGCTACTAATCATGCAAAATATGTTTTGGAAAGGAAGAAGACTTCAAAATCACGTAAGGTCTAACAGGAATATCGAACATACGGCAATTTATAGGCACCTTGAGTAGGCTAGTTGTTCGACTCT
>NC_071286.1:43676196-43710807 GCF_943735745.2 Anopheles bellator
CAAATCCAATGGCACGCACGTACTCATTACACTTCCACACAGACGTGACACGTGTGTGAATACAAATAAATTACCAATACACGACGTGGACGTGGCAGAAAAGTTTCCTTCCGGTCCGCTCCGGGTCTAAGGTTAAGGCGAAAAGTTTGTGCGGAAGACGACTTCCCGGAACGTTGTCATCCACGAATCACTGTCATTTGTCCGTTGTTCCTCTGGAGAATTCGGCCTGTCGCGAAGCAACCGAACCGATGTTCCGCGTACCTTAAGGGGCAGTTGAAGAACATTGCATCACAGTATCTGCTGCGTGATTGAGTTTCCAATTTTTAGCCCATCAACCGTAGATATCGGGAATAGCACCACAAGTTGCAGATTTAATTCTCCCACATAGGCCATAGGTATTTCGGTCGAGTACGGGAGGCGTGAAAGTGGTCACACTCTTGAGCTACGGGTTTTTTTTCTGCCTTCAGAGACACACTGCTGGTGGCAGTTCTTATCATCCGAACGCACTCCGGGGTGTTTCCGGACTAACGGAATGCCACTTCGCGCGGACCCCTGGAGACTCCTTACCCCGACCGCTGGAAAATCACAAAGCCTAACGACGATGTGTGCACTTGCCTCTAAGCTCCCAGATTTCTCGTCCGCCGTCCGCGTCGGTGGCGGCCTCCCTAACCAGACGAAAGGCGAACCAGAGGGCCCGACGCGGCCTCTGTGCGAGCGTAACTCGTCTGCGAAGGAGGGACTTTATTGGTTTTAGCGGTATAGCGTTGGTGGTGAGAGTTTTTCCGGCCCTCGGTTCTGGCATTCAGCCGTTTTTTCCCCCTCATGCCGTAGGTGGTCGTTCTGGTGAAGTGCCGTCGAGCAAGGTTTCGCCCTGGATCGCCGGGCTCTTGTGTGTGCTGGCGGCGACGGAACAAAGAACAATTTTCACCAATTTAACGAATCTCTTGGCTGCGCGAGCCCTAGAAACGCTAGCCGCTAGATCACGACTGGCGGGGTTGGGACTGAGTAACCACCTGGGAGGCACTATGAGAAGTACACACACACGCACACGTACACATGATAAAAATATGCTTTAGTACCAGGGCCGCTGAGCGGGGTTTTGGTTGTTTCTTACTTTCTTAACGCCACTGTTTTCGCCAAGGACTCGCGATGGCTCTGTCCTCGGTTCTCGTGGTTAACGCCATAAACGAAATCATGTCGAAATAGCGGCAAACGCAGCCGTGGATGTCGTCTCGGTGAGGAATCTCGTCAAGTACTTTACTCCAGCTTCCTCAGGACGGTCCGGGGCCGACCGTTTAACCGGTCTAGCCAGGGACGACGATCATTTTCAGACGATTCGAGTTTAAACTGGGAAGAAGACTGAGGAAGTTTTCTTTCTTTCACCTTCACAGTATTGGTTTCAAGTACGGGTAATCTGGGGTGGCATGTTATTTGTTTGAATACGCCTCATACGGAACCGGTACAATAATATGCGTGACACAATAGTACGTGGTGCCATTGTTGGTTGCCATTTGCAAACAGCTCACTGGTGCTGACAGGGACTGTCTTGTGATAATCGGGGAATGTTTTTCATGACTTACACGACATCGCCATTTTCTTGTGCTACTTTATCTTTTACTACTGACAGCGGGAACGTAGAATTTCACTTACATTAGATTGAACTTCGAAAACCTTGAAATATAATACTTGAAACATAAATTGAAAGATAGTATAATGTAGAAATAGTATTATAAAAATGCATTTTGATTGACTATACTTTGAGCTTTGCTAGATTGTTTGGAAAATTTCATTCATCCGGTTAATTTATCTTATTTATCTAAGATTTCCCCTGAACCAACTGTACGTTTTATTTTCTGTTCAGTATTAATAAGAAAAATAACAGATTCTTTCCTTAAATTGCTGAAATCATTGTTTCACTTCTTTTAAACTACATTTTTCATTGACATAAAAGATTTTGAAAGTAATTTAATATAAGACCAAGAAATTAGCACATATACATAAATAAGAATGTTTTTCAGCATTTCCTATGAGTTGAACTTTTTCTTTACTTCGAGCTTTCAGTCACTCGCCCGAACCGCTTCATGGTCGATGGCATTTCAATGAAGTTGCCGCTGTTGCATACTTGCCGTTGTGGAAAACTTAATCCTTTTGTCAGCACCAGATACAGGTGAACCCCACAGCCACAGTGTGATTGTTTCCCAAACGCTTTTCCTGCATTCACCCGCAGAGCAGCGCCGTCGTTGACCCAAGAAACGAGTGCTGCAGTAAAGTAATTTCGTTCAAATGAACACCGGATCTAAACAGTTCAAAAGTCAACCATTCGGAAGCTCCGGAAGCGGCAGTCCGGTCGTACGGTCGATGCAGCAGGAATGCAATATGTGCCGCACCAACCTACCACCCCTGAGTTTGCTCCCCTCTGAGGTTACGGCAGTGGCAACTCGGCCAGAGCCGAAACCGGATGGTGACCGAACGGAACTCACACAACCGTTCCATTCTTAATTGAAAGGATTTGCACGCCGGCCGAAGTTGCCGGAGCTCCGGAAGAATTTGTTTGATTTCCTTCCCATTTTTGCGAGCGCGCCTGTGACAGGAAGCTGAGTGCACGGTTGCATGCTCCGTTCCCGAGAGCGTCCCAAGATGCGGAAGTGCACCCGAAGGTTCAAGGGTGAATGCTGCCAAAAAGGTCTAACTTTACGCATTAGACATCGACAGCGCCGGCAGCCGCTCGGTGGGCATTGATGTGTGATTCATTGCACTCCATTCTGGCGAATCACTTTCATCTGACTAAATTATTTATTCCATCGCCATTGCCATCGCCTACATAATCACGGAATCGGCCACAGTTGGGACAGGTTGGAAGTTGGAAAATTGGTAGTCTAAAAATTGCTCCCTCAGCCGCACGGCGAACATCTCACCCCGCATAACGAGTTATGAAGTCCCTGGTGAAGTGTGTGCCGTCTAATTCTTACCGGCCAAACGATAGAGCAACAGTGAGCAAACGGGGCACCGGTGTGGTGCAGCCCGCTGTTCTCGTGGTCGACTCAAATCTCATATGTACATATTAAAACAGGAACTACAGGCGCCGGAGGTGGCGTTTCCAAGCGCCAGCATCCTCTACTCAGTAGCCGTATATGGGTCGGAAATTTTGTCTTTTGTGCCCGAGATCCTTTTGGCCCCGTTTCTTGGTACCGGGCGAATTGGTTTTTCTCTCCCTGGTGTTCTGGTTTCAGTTGCAGTTGAAACTCTTGACAAGTTTTCAGCAGTAGATGTTAAGGTAATATTCCGTATCGAACTGTTTTATATAATAACTAGTAGTCAATTGCTTTGACATTTTCTTGTTAATAGTTATGCGTAAACTGACTTAGCTCGTTCCGCAAAGTTGTGAAGAATTTTCGGTCGGATCGCGTTTGAAATATTTCAACCAGAAACTCGGGTCCCCCCTCGGGTGTGGGTTCCGAGTCTCAGAGACCGGGAAAATAATAGTTCCAGGACGATAAGGAGTTTCCGCAGTAGCTGCGGGCGAGCAAATTTCGATCCTCTTGAAATTACAAACAATTTCCAGAGTCAAAAGCCGCCCAGTAACCGGGGGTCGCTCGAGCTATGTGTACTCGGGATGCTGACCCTGGTTGCCCAGCAATGCAACCCGGGTACCCGGGACTCATTACCCTCGGCCCGGAAACCGGAAAACTTATCTGGTGTTGCTGGTGCCCGGTACCCGATGCATTCCCGGTGCCTGTGTAACCACAAAAAGGGAATGGGATGGGTTAATCTGTGCACCAATCGGTTGTGTGTGCCATCGTCCGGGGTTGGTGCGGACGTGCCGGACGGAGGAAGGATGGATTAGTGAACCTTATCCAAAGTCCCACAACGAGACTAAGGCCTGTGGCATCCTGGGTTCCACAGGTGGTCCTGAAGCGTCTCACTTGTGCTCGCCAGATGCGTTCCGCTTCAAGCCATTCAGACATCGTAGACGCACCAGACGCTGGTCGTACTGTAACCTGACTTTGGGATTCGTCCTTTGAGCCGGAGGCTATGTGCAGATAAAATGTAAATAGCATTAATTCCGAGTTGAAAAGATCAGGCTCCGAGGTACGCTGCACCCGGTGTGTACGTGTTTGCTGCGGCCACCGGGCCACAGATCTTGCCGAAGTTGATAAGTTGTGAAAGGTGATAATGATAACGGTGTGCCGGGCTGTGGTGCGGTTTGTCGTACCTGCAGGTGTTTCATTTGAAAATTATGACCACATGACAAATTGTGGTGGGCCATTATTAGGTTTGTCCTGTTTGCAGTGGCCCACCGGGGGGAGGCGGTTCGATCCGACGTCCGATCTGCAACACCATTTGTCATAAGGCGCCTGATGTTATCACTTTAACATCATTTCCCTTAAATCACTACTAATTTCATTACGACTTCCAATCGCGCCCATCTCGCACACGGCCGTTGCCGGCTGGCCGTTGGCGACCGGTGACAGCTGACCGACTGGAGCTGGCTGTGACGATGGCAAGATGTCTTCGCCACTCCGTCGCAGTGTCCTCCGCCATACGGAAGGTCCTCCATCAACCGTCCTGGCGACCGAAGGCGACCGAGCTTCGCCTAGCATGATTTATTATTATTTTGAGCGGACGAACAAAAAAGGCCACCAAGTTCCAGTGGCTCCGTCGCCGGTCGGGGCTTTTTTTTCAGCCGTGGCCTTATGGCTACCATCAGCGGTAATGATGGGACCGTCCAGTAAGCGGCTCCCCATCGTAGTCGTCCACTCGGCCCCTGAGCCATCCGCCGGTATCTTTGTGGCTGATTCATATCATGGAAAATTGTTTAACATTTTTTCTCCATACTTTCGCTTCGAATACTGGTCGGTTTTCGGCAACGTTCCGAGCGCCGCTAGAAGATTGTTTGTTTTTGCTATTCCACACGCTTCCAGGATTCCACAGCCAATTCTTGGCGGCGGTTTGTCCAAGTCGGCCATCCAACTTTCCGCGGCTGGGTAGACGCAAACATACTACTTCGGACGCCTCGCCGGAGGTTAGCATAACTTGGTCGGGCCGATGGATTACATTATGCTCGGCTGTATCCCCGGCATTTGGCGAGGCTTGGAGCCGTTTACACGCGGCTTCGCGGCACGTTCGCAACATGGCAACAACCCTTGCTGCTCTGCGACCCGGCGGTTGAGCTGGCGATCGACGACACTGGCACCGGGAATAGGCCCACTGGAAACTCCCGGGGCCGACTTTAAGCGCTTGATGGTTAACCTTTCGTCATTCCGTCGCCTTAGACTACGCTGCATCCTTCCGAAGGATTTCTCCACGCTCTCTCGCTCTTTTTTGCTACGATGGGAAATCTATTCATTCCCTCTCGATGCTGCCAAGCTTTCTCCCTGCGTGCTGTGTGCTGTATGGGGTTTCTCTTCCGGCGCTTACTCGCTGCTCGGAAACGGCAAAATGCCCCTTGGCTAAATGGCTTCATCGAGGACCCAGCGCCCGATGGAGGGAAACAATAATTGGCCGTCGTAAAAATGATCTAGGGGAGCTTTTCTTTCAATTTCTGCTCTTTGGGCGTGCTTCCTGTTTCTGCTGAGGCGGAACCGCTTCCTCGGAGACGAGCGTTGTGACCGACCGATGATGGGACTATGGGCATAGTTAATTAAATTGACAGAACGCGTCCCGTCGGGGGCAGCGTGGGGTAAAGAGTTTTTGCTTCTTCTCGACATAGTTCAATGCGACGGAGTACGCCAACACGAACTTTGGTTTTTGGCTCTTTGATGCGCTTCGCTGGTTTTGGGCCTTGTTTTTTCATCTACCACTTTTTTCCTTCGTTTCAGGTTGGTGCAGTACGCGCTGGCAGCAGCATGATAAATCCATGGATCGCCTGAGGGCTTTGCTGCGCTTTTGGGAGTCGATGTTTACACTCGGTATGTTACGGTGCTACGGTATCACCCGGCGTCAGCCGTGTATGTGTGTAAACATTTATGTCAATAAAGTAATGCCGGATATTAAGCCGGGATTATCCGACCGATCAAACTGCGGATATTATCATTACATCATCAAACGTACCGCACACCGATATAAATATGCGTTTGGATTACATAAAACATAATGCGACAAAACTCGATGCAACTCGGTGCGGTAATGTAGCCTTCCGGAGCCCGTCATGAAAAACCAATACAGGCTTTGACGAGAAGTGGACATCAATTCTAAGAACAGTGTTTTCTGTTTGTACAGTTTAACACTATAGGCAGTCAAAGAAATCACATGTTTATTGCAATGAAATGAATTTTTTTATTTTATTCAAAGTGTGTGCCATCGCTAGCAATCTTAATTGACGGTTTCGCTATGTATTGGGAGCTTGTGGTACTCTACACCTTTCTGGTCCCATCAGGCACAAAGCATTGTCTTTTTGCCGTATCGATCTGGTTTTGCAGTTCAAGTTGATGCTTTTTTTCCGGATTGCCCCATGACTTTTTCTTTTCAGGCTTTTTGACTCTTTCTTTTTTTCATTCTGAAAATAAATGAATTTCTCATCGTCAGTCCTACACTGATGGTAAAATGGTTTCCTTTTGTAACTGGTGAGCAGAATTTCACAAGTGGTTTTTCAGTTTTCCTAGTGTCGTGTGGTCCTGCTCATGTGGCACGCATTTTCCAATCTTCTGGAACTTCCAAGGCCTTTAATCGTAGGGATATGGTATTTTTAGACACATTTAGCTGATTCTGTAGCATTTTTTTCAGCAGGTAGCAGTAATGCAATGATCCCCACAAAACAGTATTTTCATGCAGAAAGGTCGAGTTGATTACTCGAAGATTGGGTTTGCCGCTGCATTATCGCAGCTGTGGTCAAGGTATCTAGCCTTGGCCATGGGAGTTATAGCCCCCTGGCTCGCTTCACGCTTCAAATTCCAGCTGGGGCCCCACTTTGACCCCCAAGATAAGTTGCAATCCTAATTTGTTTCGACATGAAATCATTTGCTTGATGTCAAAACAAGGCATTGATGCCAAAAAACCATAATGAGGAGCACTAAATTGACAGCTAGAGCCATCTGCTTACACAATCCGGTTTCATACTTTTCGACCTGGGTAGTTGGCCAGATTCCTGTTGTCGTTTTCCGAGCAGCTCGTTATCATTGTTTCCCACTAATTGGCCCAATTTATATTCTATCTCGGGCGAAACCTCGCGAATTTAATTTCCGTGCGCGGTCTCCGTTTTCTTCGGCGGTTTTCCGGGATGCGAAGCGAAATCCCGTTTGCGCTCATCCTGCCGTAAGCGTATCGTGACCGACGGGAAAGATCAATTAAAAACGATTTCACGCCCGGTGATCGTTTTCGGGCGTTCCGGCCAGTGGACAATTTGTGCGCTGGCTGAAATCAAACATCCAACAGCGCACGGACGCGATTCCGGGATCGATGTTCCGGGGTGAGTGATTTATGGATGGGAGCGGGTCACACTCATCAACAAGTTGCTTCACGGTTTGGTTCCGCCACTTACCCACTTCTCGCGTGCAAACGGACCGCCGCGACCCGCCCTTAGATTTATGGTGGTGCCACCGGGTGAAAACTTCTTCAGGCAACCATCCTTCCGAACCAGGAGCCACGGGGGTTGCTGCGGCTGGAAGGCTTAAAGTCGGCGGAAGTCACCCCACGGCACCAGCAACTGGTAGGGAAAATTTTATTGTTTTCCCGACCGCTATCGATTTTATTGTCATCCGCAGCGCTGTCACTAGCGATAAAAACACCCCGTTGAGCACAGGGCGACAGTAGGCAGCGGACAGTTTGACACTCGCAAGTGGCAATCTCGATGGAAGCCGACACATCGGTTGTAACACGAGTCCTGCCAACCGCACGCCGAAACGGTGCTTGTGTTCCCGGGGCGCGCTTCAGGTGATCAAATTGCAATTAGTTGTTGAACAAAAAATCGTTGCTTTTCCATGCGAATGGTTCATTAAAGTAGCATCTATTGTTTCACGTTATTTCGGCGTTACAAAAACAGGATTATGTAACGGGTTTTTGTTTTCGGTCCTTCAAGCTGTGTTGTTGTTGGAAGACGCCTTGCAAATATATTTCATCATTTTCCACAAAATGGCGCTACTCAGCTTTTAAATTATTACTATTTGTTATCCTTTCGGAAGGAGTACTCCGGAAATGTTTTGTTTCGGCCAAGCCAAAGAAACTTTCTCCGTACAACTGTTGCAAGCAACTTCGCGAGGTGCGGCTTTTGGATTTATGACGCTTTACGTCGGCTCTTTGTAAGAGCAAACTGCATCCTGCCGGCCAGGAGTTGCTGCCGCGCCAGAGCCGTTGCAGGATCGGAAATAAATCTACTTCAACTCACAAAAGATGTTCGTCCTTTCTTTTGACCCAGTAAGTGCTAGCTCATTCGGACGGGCTAGTTGTGGCTAGTTTTAAATAATATTACCTTAAAGGCACGGTCCGAGGCGCGTAAAGGTGCTTTTGCGGTGCTCGTTTTTTGTATCCTCCTTGGGTTTCCGGGTGGCACCCTTGCGCTTCGTTATTTTTGATATCGGAAAGTTTCATCCGGATGGCGAAGGAAGCACTTATAGTTGGGTGGGTAAGTTAGTCATTGTACGGAAGCATTTTCTTTGTGCTTGTCAAACTTTTACATCGAGTTGCAGGTTTTATCATTCACGAGCCATTTAAGGTGAGACCGCCGCCGCTCTTCAACTGCTGCTGGGGATTCTCGGTAGAAAGCGGGCTTTGCTAGTCCTGCTGGTTCCATTTGTATCGTTTGACAGTTTTCACGACACGCCCGAATATTTGGTGGCGATAAGCCTCTTAGAGGCGTATATTGAATGGCTTCACTTTCACGAAATAAGATAATGAGCACTTACGGAGCTTCTTCTGTTTTGTTCCTTAGCCCCCAAACTAGCCCACAAAAGGCAGAGCCGTCGTTTGTCCTGTCGGGCGGAGAAGATGAAAGCCGAACAAATGCTGGAAATAGCCCATCTTCTGCTGTCCTTTCCATCTTCGTCTTTTCGGCCCTATTTCAAGAATCGGCCGCCAGCGAGGAGTCGATTGTCCGCCTGCCGTTTTGTTCTTTTAACGACGCCATTTTGTTGTGACGTCCATCGGCTTCCTTTCGGCCGAGTGTTTTGCCCAGTGCAGCCCGGAAGGATGTCGTTTGTGGTGCTCAATACTTCCGATTCTCTTTAAGGACGGGGCAATTGGGTCCGCTCAAAGGTTACGGCATCCTAGACTGGCGTTTGCTCCATTCTTTTCTCACTTTGCTCTTCAACCGCTCGTCTTGCCCAGTTTGCCGGACAGCATCAATCTAAACGTGTGAACGATATCGAATAGCGTATTTTCTTCTGTTGGCTGATAAATTGCATTTAGTTTATGCTATGTGATTAGTTCGGCTAGGGGATTCAATCACGTTCATACGTTGTGAGTTCTTTGAAAATGTTTTAAAATTATTGCCAGCTTTAATTATATTTCCATCGACCTGAAGCTTGTGTGCCCCCTTTGCCATTAAAGTCCTCAACTGACCAACGCTTGCAATCTTTATTCGGTTCGGTACTGCTTTCATTCTACAGTGCACAATTTGGACAGCTCTATTTGCCTTACCAGGTGAGCTCGGTGGAACGAAACGTTTAAAATATGCTTCCGAGGAGTTCACCCTTTTGCATCATGTGCTACCTCTATTGGTACTACCGTTAGCGACAACGCGAGACCCTCGGGGGTTCCCTCGAGGCATCGGGAGCCGCTTATCCTCGGATGCATCATGCACTGGTTATTTCATTTCATTTCCGCCCTCGAGACAACTTGGAACTGAAGTCCACTCTACCGCAGCATAAGCATGTGCCCCGAAAAAGCATCCTTTGGCCGCACTCCCGTTTTGAAGTTGTTCGTCACGTTCGTGATTTTTTCACTGTTCGCTGGCCACTTGCCATCAAAAGCCTTCGGGGGCTTGCTAAGGAACAGGCTACTGGCGCCCCTCAGAACGCCCCAGATGCTTGTCCGGGAGGCTGGCTTGGCTTCGAGTTCGCTGTTATGAGGGAGATCGGGTGCAGTAAGTACTTCTTCAGTACTTGAGCAATATCTTGCCCCACGCCCGGGACGTCTGAAGTTTGTATTTTTTTTCTCAGCTGCCGACAAAAGAAAAGCGTTTCAAGCGGACGGTGGACCTCTGCGAACCTCTTTGGGCATCGTACGAACTGTTTGCCAATAGATTGAAGTGAGACCATAATAGAAAGAGGGAGAGAGCGAGAATAAATTGGATAGACCGAGACAGAAAAATAAAGTTGAAGCTGAATAGATAAAAACGGCAACGAAGAAAGTAAGGTTTAAGCAGAGTGACCAAAGGATCCTTTTCGTTGCTGCCTAGCATCTAGTTTTGCCTACGTCGTCGACATCTTTCAATCCGTGTACAGGAATGCCAACATTTGTTCAATGTTTCGCACCTGGTGGGAAAGGTTGGATCAAATATCCAAAACCAAGTGGAAAGGAAGTCGGTCCGAAAGGGTTTTCAACGATATGTTCGCGTTGGGTAAGAGGTCAGCCCATACCCACTGTCGCCGGAACGTCTCGAATAGCCAAGGATATCCGGTAAACACTCTACCGGAGGAAAGATTACATCTCGAGTGCTTGTTGTCTAAAAAATTGATCGATTTCACACCAGACTGAGGGCCCATGAGGGCAGCAATGATAGATCGTACCGAACCCCCGTTTCCCTGTTGCTGTACTCTACCGCAGGTTCCTTGACGAGATTTGTACACAAACAAGTGGTTTTGTTTTCAGAAAAAGCATCTTAAGTCCCTCACAGCAAAATGCCTAAATACCTGCCGACGGGAGAGTGCCGCACCGGTAAGCTTCCCTGGCGCTTTCCTAACAGGTGGACGTCCTTCTTAGTTGAGATCGTCGGTTTTGCCGGTAGCCGTGGCCTTGGCGTTCAGCATGACGACTAAACTGTTTCCGGATGACGTACGGTAGAAGAGTAACGAGACTTTCGGCTTATGGCCCTAACCTATGTGCCGGTGAAAGATTATGCAAATTGTGTTTTAATAAATAAATTCCATCTACCATCCGATGCTTGCTACCGAGGGAATACTTGAGCCGACTGGAAATTACAATTATCATCGTTTCGACGTACGGCAGGCAACTGCGTGAAGCCTGAAGTCGTGCTAAACCCACAGTAACGCCGTCGGGGCAATGTTGGCTTTGGTAAAGATTTAATTGAAAATCCAAATGTCGATCCGATCCGACGATGGACGGTTTCGTTGTGGATTCATTTTTCTCCTCTCAATCCTCGGAGAGCCCTAGTAGACGGGCCGGTGTTCTACGGGCAGCGGTGTGGTACGAGCCGGTTCCATGTCCGGTGAGCCAGGAATGGGTTTTTCGGGCACCATTACACGAGCTTTATGAGTTGCTGGATGTCTCCGCCGCTTGACGGTCTTATGCTACATACGGATAATCTGATTTGAAAATTTTATTACAATTAGATGTTTGAAGAAGCGTGCTCGCTGGCCGTTGAAACTCCTCGAAAGCTCTCGAGTGCTTTTAATCCTAGGTCCAAATGTCCGGGGTGTCCCGAAGTACATCGAATGTAATCGGTGCATAATGTTGGGCATGTCAAACGTGTGAGCCTCGTTGGCGGTTTTCAGTTTAACTACGCCCCGAAACCGTTCAGTTAATTCCTTTGGCGTCACCATTTTCGCTTAAGTTACGTTTGTCTCAGTTCTTGCTAACGTTCTATGCAAAGTTTACAAAAATAAACCCTCAATCGCTTCGGCAGCGTGTGTGTTTGATTTTAAACCAGAAGTAGAGTTTGGGCGGCAAGGCGAACCTCAAGCATCGCAATAGGAAGGGTTCCCCTTAAAAAAATGAGCACCATACTTGAATCTACTGATTGAAATCTGAGTACGGTGGGTGAAATGAATATATTAAATCCTTTATGATAATGAAAATGTCCCGGCACAAAACTTGGATACATTCGCTGCTCGTGGTGCCGGCGGTGGCACTGCAATCGATTCGAATAACACCCCAAACTCCGGAAGATGGCGCCAGACGATAGAGAGCTCGTCCTGCGTCGCAGGAAGATGCAGGGATTTGGGTCGGTTGGTGCAGACATTTGGGGTAGTCCCCGAGCGCAGAGGGTTCGGAACCCGGGCTCGCAAAACTTTTGAGGCCGCTTAAGCATAGAACCCCCTTGCATGGTGTGCCTGGGAAAGATACTGATTATTTCCGGCTATCGATTGGATCGGAGGAACTTGGCGAAGCAAAAGCCGCCTGTGACTGGCTGGCTGGTTCAATGACAGCAGCCGGGTCCGGGCCGCTTCCGACACAATGACCCATCCCGGAGATCGGAGTGACGGTGGACTGCACCGCCCGAAAGGCTCGGTTGCCGGAGCCTGCGAAATGGCACAATCATGTCTCGAGACTCGAAAACCGAAACCAATATCGGAGAAAGTATTTATACGAAGAAGATAATTCAATTTCAAAACTTAATTTATCTAACAACCACCAGTCGCTGCCGTCGTCATCGTCGAAGGGTTTCGGACATTCGGCGTGCGATGCTGCCGAGTGTACCGAGCTCTGAATGGCTCTGAAATTGACTTCCGAGCGCGCGCGCGTCACATACAGGACACGCCAACTGAACCGATGAGGCCCAGCATATTATCAGGACTTCCTTTGCCACACTAATCTGCCAAATCGCCTCGGCTTTCGTCGTCGTGATATGGTTTGGATTGATTTTCTCCACCTCGGCTCCATCTGGGCGCGGACACCCGTGGGCCACGGTCTTCCCGGAAGTGGAATCATTTGTTTTGCTACTATTGAGCAGGACTAACAAAAGACGCCATTTTGGCGCGGAGGAGGCCATAAGGACGCCCGTGTTCCTAGCGATTGGGCCGCACTAATGAATGGAGTGCCAGAAAGGCCCCCTGGGCATTCCAATAATCTGCTCAATTGAAGCACCGGCTGGGCGGTGCGCTGTCCCGTACATTGCGATTAGTGAATAATGGATTGTGAGCGACATCTTGTGGTTGATTATTATCAAAGTGGTTGACATTTAGTAGAAATGACCACATACACACTGGCGGCCACGATTCAACGATAAACCAAGGCCAGATACCTAGCAATGTATCGCAGCATCGAAGTGCTGATGCTTCACGGCAGGCAATTCAATCGCAGTATCGAATGTGTGATTTTATCGTTTTTGAGTTCCAACCGCTGCTCCCATAAAGCATTATCATTGTAAGCTTCGTAAACGGTACGAAAATCTGCTCGACATAACGCAACTTAATTATCGTTATCGTTGCAACACAACTTTGTCGTGCCAGTCCTCGTTGTTGCCGAGAGCCCGACGAGAAATAGTTTGCACTCTTTTCCGGGTCCGGGCCCTAGCGTGCTTCAGAATCATTGCAGCAGCAACCCGTACCGCATACCGTACCTTAATGTCCGAAGAATTTAATTCATTTACGTGTAAAAGGGTCGCTGGATCCGTGCATGTTTTTATAATGGCCCCATGTAGAAGTTTTGTCGTTTGCTCTCTACTTGGGAGTGTCCCCCTTGTCGCATACGGTGCAAGAACACGGGGTTTGCAGGCTACGATCCCTATTTATTTTAAACATTTTGTAGGGTCCAATCTTTTGGGTTTTCAGGTGTTAATCAACCAACGGCAACACTGTTTTTCGGTGCTGATTTGAAACATCTGCGGGTTTTGTTCAAACTTCAGGTCGAACATGAGTGTGATTAAACTTTTTTTCAAACAAATACAAATGGATTATAAATGATGTACCGTTCACATTGACCCGTTGATGAGCCTCAGCGTTAATTCATCGACCGCTTCTTCCCGTGACGTTGATGCTTTTGGTGGGTCTGTATGGAGTCGTTGACCATCCTTCGCGGTAACTTGGTTGTGGACTCGCATCAACAAGCCGACACTTTGGAGCAATCAGGCTTTGTCATGGCAAACGATAGTCAGAGAGGCTCGTCACTCAACTGTACTAGCATCATGCGGAAGCCCGTAAAAACCGACGAACTGGTATCGATACATCCTGGGTATGAAGCGAATATCGGTTGAGTGTTGACTTTGGACTCGGATGGCGTGAAGTTCGTCGAGTTCGCACAACGTGCCTCAAAGTTGTGCTCTGTACGATTGGGACCGGCGAGAATTGATCGGGAAACCAAAGTCCACACAATCGGCTCTCAAGTGTCGGCTCACCGTTCGCCGGTATTCAATGTACTATCCGAAGCATATTCCGGGGCCGTGGGCCGGTCGGGCGCAACCGGAACACCACAACCGCGGAATCGTTCAGCTGACATGACTCGCATCGAGTTTGCGGCGAAGAAAATCTGATTTACAACTCCGGTCTCGTCCGTTTGCAATTTATCAGAGGATTTGGCAGCACCAGGCGCGCGAGTGCGTGACACGCGGCTCCGATTGACTGATGCTGGTGCGATGATGACGCGCTGTATGCGTCATACGCGGAACACTTCCTGCTGCGGGCAAGGCTCGACCCCCCGAGTCCGATAACGCCCCGGGCGCAACATGGCGACGGGCGAGTGGGCCGTGTCGACTTTATATCCCCCCATCGTCGGCCTCGCGGATGATGGCACGACGACCAGGCACGATTCGTAAACTTCTTGGCACTTTTACGATAAATAATAAATCGTTCGCGTACGCCGCAGGATGCTCCATGCCGGGGACTATCGCTGGCGCATTGTGTTTCGGTCGCAACGGTTCCTCGGACCGACCTTCCTGCTTACCATGGCGCTCGCACTTGTTCGCGGTAAGGACATTCCCAGACATCAGCACTCGCGATAAAGAGCAATCACGATCATAATGTCGCCTAATGATATAATATGAAAATGTAATTACGTCAAAGCTGTCAATTTATTTTGATTAATGCGCTGGCCGCGCCTGCTGGCGTATTGGTGTGTGTATGTGTGTATTTGCCAAACAGGACTGCGAGCGAAGATTTGAAATCCACGCCCAACTTGCGACCCACGAGATAGATAGCTGATAGTAGCGATGCACATGTTGGATAACTTTTGGGCCGCCTTTCAACAGGCGAAAAGATGTTTCGGTTGTTGCGAATAGATATAACTAATATTTTAACAACCAATTAATTTCACTTAGAGGTATGCTCATTCTCCTATCACCAACCGGTTGGTCACACTTGACTTTTCCGGTCCATCATGTAATGACAATGAAGTGAACAATTTATTTCTTTCGTAGAAAGAAGGACATTTTATTTTAAAATATTTAATAATTTTGACTTTTTGGGCATGCTTTGGAGCAACATGTTAATAATCTCCGAGCGTCTGACAACACTGACAACGCCAATTTAGAAAACGTTGTTTCATAGCCACATGTTCCGACGCTGCATTGCGCTCAATCCTGTTCTCAGTTCACCATCTATTAGCATACGGCAAAAAGAATGTGCGGGTACATGGTTGCTTTTCTGGTCAATTAATTAAAACTCGGACAAGATATGTGCCCCGACCCGCGCAAAGCAGGGGGATTAGATGCCGGAGTCCGTTACATCTGTGCTACTCACCGACCGGAGGCACTCTGTAAGTATTCCTGCAGCATTAAGCTGGCGTTAAACCATCGCCCGGAACATTGGGACTATATGTTTACGTTGGTGCGCAAACATCGACCAATATGAATCCCTTCCTTTCCGGCGGCGGGCACTAAACGATGCTCCGGATCAGTGTTGGTCCCCGAAGCAATTTGTGTTCCGTTTCGAATTCAATTTTTAATTAAAATTAGAGCCTTTGCGTGGTGCTGGCGGCGAATGTCTAGGCACCAGTTGCACCAGTGGGACTGGTGAGCCGGTCCCCAATAACACGGGAACTCGAAACCGCGGAGGGTCGTAAGTTTTATTTTTATGCTGGGCTAAAGTGCACACGGCCAGTGCTGGCTGGTAGGGAATGTGGAAATTCTAGGGAAAAATATGTTTCCCATGTTTTCAGCACCTAACCAGGATGGCTGTAGTTACGGAATGCATCCACCGCAGCTTCGTCCAGTGGCGTAACCGAATTGTAGGGGATAAAGTTTAGCCAACTGTTCGCTTCACTGAATTCGTACTGAGTGTGACAAACGAAGCAAGTAGAATGCAAGTAGAAGTGAAAAGTGTTTGGCAATTCTTATGGAGGCAAAAACCATCGTTTGGGGCCGTCACATGTTTCGCTTAAGATTTGTTAAAAAAAACTGATTCAAGCCACACCCTGTAAGCGTTGAGCGTTGAGGGTTGCAGTGGGAAAAATATGATTTTCAATTACAATTTATATTTGATTTGCCCTGTCTGCATTAACTTAGGTATGCTTACTTGACGCTTCATACATTTAAATACTATTTATTTAGTGTTATCAATTGAAATCAATTCAAAATCAACCCCCATTAGCTATGATAATTTTGCAACATTAAAAAGTCAACCAACGAGCAGCACACAACTATCATTATGTGTTTAAAGCGTAGACGTGCTAATGTGTGTTTCCCGATTGCGCTCACGCCTCAGCAGTCAATTATTCAAGTGTAATTGAATGATTTTTATGCATTTTAAACATTCAGCCGGTTGCCAACAAACAGGTTGCATATGATTGTAGGAAACAACAAATGTGTCGTGCGTTAATCAAACATCTGACGCTTGATTGGCATTGATTGATAATGGAAATGCTCATGCTGCCGCGGTGATGGTTAAACCGCATTATGTTTTTTTTTTAAATTAGGCATGACGTGTGGACAGGTTATTTACCGAAACTAAATACCCTCCTTTACCATAACGTTTTTTTAAAGGTTTTATGATGTTTGTGTTTGGTTCGATGGTCTCAAGCAAACGCGGGGAGACAATAGTGTAAGAATGTTAATTGGCGAAGAGTGCAAAATAAAATTTAATTAAAACACCTGACGAAATGCATACTGTTATTGATGGATCACGCTTGCCAATGTCAGCGCCAGCCATCAAACCATCGTAACAGAAGTGGGCAATGAATCGGCAACCCCCTTTGAAAATGATTTTATTTATTTGATTTCATTTGATACTTTTTAATTAATGCATACGCATTCGGCAGTCCCGTGAAGTGTGATGCTCACGCGTCGAAACGTGAAACATGCGCCAACGCCCTTTGACAAAGAAAAACCAACATATGACAGAAGTGGGACCGAATGCGGAGAATACTTTATTGGAAATACGATATCATTAAACTCAATTCGAGTGTCATAAATTGGTGCGTACCTAGACAACTGTTACTCATGTAAGATAAATATCGTTTTTGGGAACTAATAAGAAAATATTATAAAGGATCACCATTTGTTGAAAATCGAATTCCCGTGAAGTGTGTTATGTAGAAGATGGTTTGATTTATTCAATGCGCAAAGAACTGCACTCGCTCACAACGCATTCCGTTGTTCGTTTTCCATTAAATGCGCAATATAATCCATCCATCTGCCGGAGGATGTCGGTGAACACCGTGGTAACGCTTCCGCCCATCGCTTCCACTGCAGCTCTCCACATAGAACCGTAGCACATGGATGCATAAACAATGACAAAATTGAAACAAAAAGTAATTAACGGAGGCGTATATGTGTGTGCGTGGGAAGTTCCGGAAGCGGCACTGCGCCACCGACACGCGGCAATGGGTGCGAGGCTTTGCGCCACGAACTGGCCGCGCGATGGTGTGTCATGAATGTTTATTACATTTTATGATGCCACACATGGCCGTCAGATGTTGTCAGAGGCAGAGGCCCGCAGGGCTCTGTCCAGAAGATTCCTCCAGCACGGTTTGTTTCGGGATCAAGCGATTTCGGTCGTATCATCGGTCGCAGAAGGGGTGATGTTGCTATGGAGAGCTCTAATGAGGACATGACTGCCGATTCCAATGGCAACAGAACAAAGCGGCGGACGTCATCTAACGCGGAGCGTAACGGATCCCCGTTCTACGTATCGGATTCATGGCGGATTTCGTTTTGCCACTTCTCACGCTGATCCATTGCTGGTACGACCTTCGTATGTTTTGTGTCTACCAAGCGGTTCATTACGACGATCATTGCTCCTTCAGGATCAACAGCGATTAACGTATTATTTAAAATGTGGAAGTCGATTTAATTTATCCAACGAAGGAAGTTCTAATTTTTCTAAAAATTGTTTTTTTAATCAAGTGTAGCTGATGCTAGCCAGTTTATACGAACCGAAACGTGAATGCGTTGCATCAATCTTAATAGGAAAAGGTAGCTCGCCTCCAGCAGCCGTCGGTCAAGCGTCTGCCCAGCGCTAAGTAATTGCGGATGCAGCTGGCAAACAAACCGGTGATGGATCGTTCCGTCGGAGTTTGATGCGTCGACACCAGAGAGTTCCGAAGCGGGCCGGCCCACTGACGGAACCATCAGTCAATCCGGACGGCGCGGCCTGGAGTCTGGAGTTTACAAATGGATGCGTTTAATTAATTTTTATTTATCGACTACACTTGCGCGCCACCGTCCACCGTCCGATGCAAATGTGACTGACAGATCGGGGCGTCAACGGAGCGACCGGCGACGGAACGTTGACTGCAGAGAAATTAAATCGATGCTCGATTGAATTGTCCTCCCGAGTGGGCTTCCCTCTGGCTGGCTGGCTGGCTGGCTGGTTGGGCGCAAAACTGACCTCGACTATCATCGGGCTGTCAATTCGAATGCACTGCCAAAGCTTTTGAGATGCTGCCTGAGCTACTTAAGACCGTGGTGTCGGTACCGCAGCCGGCGGCCCCAGCTCTGGTTCTCTGATTGGTAAAATATTGTTTTGACACTTGGCGCACTTGGGGCGCACCCGACACACCCGTGGACCCGAGGACCGGCGTGCGCTGCGCACGGTCCAAATACATTAATCACAATTTATGCGCATATGTTATATGTGGTGGTGGGCACCTCGTTTGGGGCCGTTGCGCCCTCGCTAAACTCAATTAACGGCCCGGGCGTGCATTCGGCCCGGCCAGCAGCAGCCCGGGCTGCGTTGCCAGCCAGTGGCTCAATAATTAAGCTGACAGTTTCCGAGAAGCGTCCTCCATCAACGATCGCATAAGCACTCGCCATTTCATTATCGTTATCATGCCCTCTGCGTCTTGGGAAGCAACCGATAGTGGTGATACTTGCACCAGCCAAGCCGCTCGTGTGTGTCGTGTTCTCGCTTCATGGTTGATCGCGGCGAGTCCTTCTTTTTTCTGGGGATTTTTTGCCATAATTAAGTAACCTTAATTACTTAGCAACCTCGGTGACATCAGCCACGCCAGTTCACGCCACGCGTTGCTACGTATTGTCCCGTTCCATACAGGGACAAGGACCTGGTTCCCAGCTACTCTCTCTTTCACAGGAACATCTTCCCATAGATCACCATCAATCAGGGTACAGAGAGACAGTGCAGTTCTGTTTCCAATCTTTCTATCAACAAAATGCCACGGTGCTTACCGGTGGCAGTGTGCATGAGATGCAATGATTTGTAGTTCCTCCCTTTTTCCAGTTAGGCGCGGCACGCAATGAGCAATGACGCTCCGTGCGGTGGTGCGCACGCAAACGCAAATCCGTTGCATCCGCAGAGCGCGCACGATCCGTGGTTAATGGTTAGCGGTTGGACGACAATTTACTTGGCCCGCGAATATGGCCGACACGGGTCAGATGCACGAGCTCGCCAATACGCGCCAGTCGCATTTGAACTTATCGAAGCCGGGCCGGGGCGATCCTGCGGCTTGCTGCACACCATTTGTCATGGGTACTAATGCCGTCACGTGGATTGAAATTTGCGGCGCATTTCCTTATTGCATTTCAAATGGCTCAAAGGCTACCGGTCGTCGTCGAGTAGCAGCCATTGGAACGGTAGGAACGGTGGAATCGAAAATCCCGTTGCAGTCAGCTCTGCTAAAGCGAGAGAGAGAGAGAGAGAAGGCGAGCGAGAGAGAAGAGCGGGCGAAAGATGGATTGATATTAAGAGAAGATCCGGTGCAGTGCAGTGTGCCGGTGTGCATCTTCTCGGCTCGGCCCGTGCGGCGAACTCGATGCTGCTAATAATTTGGCCAGAGGCGCGCAACACAGCGCTCGCTGATGAACAGCGGCTGGTGTTGAAATGTCGGCCACACTTGCCAGTCACACACTGTTTACGATCGGATCAACGCTATTTGCTAATTAAGAACATGCTTCCGCCCCGGTCCGCGTATGTGCCTGGTCGGGGCAGGGCTTGACCGCGCAGAGCGGGAAGCGCAGAGTCTATCTAAATTTGGAACACGCAGGAATCCGGAAGGAACGGAACGCCAGGAAGAAAACAAACTGCGTTCAAAAGCAAACACACACTGGTGACGTATATTGGAAAGCATTCGCTTTTTTAATGCTATTTGTATCACTATATGTAAAAATTATTTTTTTAAACCTACCATTCACTCATTCGTTCATGTTTGCTATTCCCAAATATTGTTAAAATCTTTCAAATAATGAATTTTTCAATTATAATTTAATTGCTGAAAAAGCTTTGCAATCCTTTATGACTGTTAATGTTTTTTGTATGGTTACACAACATTTTAAAAATGTAACATTTACTGTTTTAAAACTTGCCTCCATCTTCACTAACTTAGTATCTGTTTGTGACTTGTTTTGAAGTATATAATAGTTGAGTTTCAATTTTCGTATATTTAAGTGGTTTTTTAAATGGAGATCATTTGTTTGAGGAGAATTAGCTTAGGTTTCTAGAGGCAACCCGAAAAAGGACCTTTTACTCATTTAACTCCGTATTCTTTTATTTTTTTTTAATATCTCCTACAATAAGTGCTAACCAATTTACCATAAAATCGAACCTTGCTCAGGAGGGAATCAATTATGTTTTCCGTAATGCTTTCCTCTCGTAGAGTTTACCCATTCCGTAGATCCCAATTAAAACTAGACAGCCGGACAAATTGTGTAAAGTTCTGTTTCTAATGTTAAATTGTATTTCCGTCCGTTTTAAGATCTCTCACCTTTCAAGTGTGCGGAAGAAGGGTCGGTTGAAATGCCGTTGGTTTATTAATGAAGCTTAAAAAGGCAAAAAACCTTCGAAAATACTCAAGAAATGCTATAACATGAAAAGCAAAAAAAAAAAGTAGGAGACAGCCCCAATAAGAACTCCTATTTACCTTCATCCAAATTAACTTTTGCTCGCTTTATACACCCGGCCAAGGCGTCGGCCAAACGGAATTCTGATTCTTTGATTACGATTTGCCCAATCAGATCGCAAAACAATCGCGACAAGAAAAAAACAACACAATCCAATCCGGGGAATGTTCTTAGCGCGTTAAGACAGGAAGCCGCGTTCTGTACGCCTAACCAGTCTTGACTTGGGCCGGTGAAATAAGAGATGAAATAAATTCAATACTCCTGGTGGGCGAGCAAAAAACCGGTAGCCTTACAGGCGCGTTCGAAAGTAATTGCAGGCGCAAAAAGGGTTCGGTAATTAATCTGCCAACGCACGGCACCGTCACGCCCCGGCGGAAAAGGTGTTTTGCTGGGCGCTTTCGAACAGGATGAACCGGCAAACAGGATTCTACTTTGGTAGGAGTTCGATTTGAGCTTCATTCAGTCCGCCGCTTTGTTGTTTTATTCTCTTGCCATCTCGGGCGCGGGAAATTTTAATTATACATTTGTTTTCTTCAATGCTTCGGAAGATTTGGGGTTTCCCTTGAGATTGGGATCGAACAAATCAGGAATCTCATTTTCCACGCATCATTTACTTGCTCCAGCACTTTATGCGATTACCGGAGGTGACAACCGTGTTTCGGATTTGGTGGAGCTACTCACCAAATAGGGGGTTGTATTATTTCAAAGTTCCTCGACCTATAATTTATTCTGAATTTAATTTAACGCTCTTTTGATCATCTTTCGGAACAACGACGGATTGATTCGTTTCCGTGGAATGTTGGCCGTTGGTGTTGCCTTTTTCGATGCTACAATTTAAATGGCACCGTTAGGGTATCATTCCACGGTGCGAACGGCTTAAAAAATTCGGCCCCTGCTACGGGAAAGAGGAGGTCCTGGCACACTCCACGTTGTTGCCGCTGGGCGGGTCCGGAGAGCCAGGCCAGGCGCGCTCGTCATCCGATGCTTCCCGGCGGGCGGTTGCTCATCAACATTCAAAACAAAACCCATCATTATCCCCGCTGCTTGATGCTGGAAATGGTATTTCCGACCGAGAATGGCGTCAATCGATACGGATCTGCTCTTCCTGGGGCCAAATTTAGCACAGAATTTGAGCTGAGCTGGGACCAAAACTAGCGCGCCGAAATAACATCGAATCGGTCGAAAAAGGTGCCGGATGTTGAAGATGGCGCCTGGATGGAAAGGATCGAGGGCGGCCTACGAAAAAGGTCCACAATTCGATCCACGAGTCCGCGGCCGGCGGCGGCGATGAGGAGCGAAAGTTTTCTGACTAATAGAGTGCCACCCATAGGCGCTAGGCGAGTTCTTTCTTCCTTGCTTTATTTTGGCCCCGGTCGCCCCTTTTTTTCGTCCCCCTTCCCCGGATCTGAGATTAAGGGTCCGGCGAAAGAGGGAGTCTATTTTTCTCGCACTTCGTCTAAATCATCGCGGACGCGCGCCTACGAAAGTAGGTTAGTCTCGGATGGTGCGACGGCGTCTGTCGCCGGCGATAATGGCGTCTACCGAACACGATGGGAGGGGGGCAAAATGTTAAATGAACTTAATGCTCAAGAATTATGAGGTCAGCATAATTCGTCACCAGGGTGGTCGTTCTGTCGGATGGCGCCGCGAACGGAAGGTAACCGATTCGGGAACTATGCTTTCAATTGCGCTCCGCCACGCACAGCTGTTGTCGAATGGCTCATATTTTTTCGCTCCCATTTTGTGGTCACATAAAAAGCCTTCCAATCGGAGATTGTAAAAAAATCGTGCAACGGAAAATGATAATGTTTGTCGGGATGAACCTACGCAATTTGGTGGGAATGCCGATTTGGCGCATAGGACTCTCTCTTTTTATGGTTACCAATTTTTGAAACAAACAATAGCCGAAAGGTTCCCGAATCCGCAGAGCTAACGAGAGTTAAATGGTAGTTTGTGCCGTACCCGGCCGACCTAATGTCGCATAAACTTCAAAACATCGTGCCGATTCCGAGCGCCCAGAAGGAATCGTGTCAACTTCAAAAAAAAACGAGCATTACAATTAAATTAAATTAAACGGCGCGGTGTCGTGGCGTTGAGCGGTTAGGACCCTATCCTGGCCCTCGGAGCTTCGTCACTAAATTGTTTTCAGTTCTCTGATTACTTCGACACAACTTTTTAATTTGTTCACGACCGGCCTAAACCTGTCGCGTGACACGGATGTATCGTGATTGTATCTCATTTAGGTCGCCCGAACTCGGGCGGCAGGTTTTGGGTGACTAATCATACGGGACCCCGGCCATCTGGCCGTCAATCGACGACATGCTAATGATTCGCTTTTGTTTTTCGTTCTCTCCCCAGCGATGAGTCAGCCCGAGTCGCAGCCAGCCCACCGAGAGCCCCGAAGGAAGTCTGAGTCGTTGGCCTCTCTGCATTAGCGGCACACGGTCGGTTCGCCACCACGACCCACACCCTGGTCGGTCCCTGGATGTGGACCCTTAGTAACGTGACGGCTCCCCTCTGGTCCCCGGGAGCTATGCTGCGTGTGAGCATCGCGGGTGCATAACGCGGTGCGGTTCGTCGCGTAAAGAAGGTGTCGCCGGCGCAGCTGTTCCGGATTTTACGTGCCCGGCCTTCGGCCGCCACCGTCGTGACGTGAAAATGGATTCGCTCCCGGAACAGTGCATCCCTCCTCGGGCCGATGCATTAAATTAAAGCGGGAATCAAACAAGCGAGAAACAAACCAAATAGCAGTGTGCCTGTGAGTGCGTGCGAGTGAGTGTGCGTGTGTGGGTGAAAGGTGAAGGTGGGAAGGTGAGGTGGTGAGGTAGATAAAATGGTGCAATCCGAGCTGTCGGCGACGGCGGCGATGGCGGGTGATGGTCGTCGCAGGTCGTTAAAATCCGATCCATCACGCCCGAAGATGTATCGATGTCGCAAGCGGCTCGACTTACAGCAGCAACATCACAAATGCAAAAGCTACCGAAGAACGTTCGCGGAGGTCGCCGAGTCGAGCCGAGAGTGCCGGCTTCCGCCTCCGCCGTCGCCGTCCCCGTCGCCGGCTGATGACCGACTCCCGGTGGAGGCGCACGTATGCCGGCCCCACCGGACAGCACCGGAAGCGTCTTCCAGCGGCCACCCTCGGGAGCTAATTACGCCGCATTGCACCGGTGGTGGGCCGGTGGGTTCCTCGGGGGGCGTGCCCCAGTGCCACCCAGTGCGGCAGTGGCGGCGGCCCCGGCGGCATCTCTTCTGGACCATCGTGCTCTTCCTGTGCGCTGGACTGTGGACAAAAACCGGATGCGACGACACCGAGCAGTTCCAGAAAAACAGTAAGTATTTTTAGAGTGTTCCGTCGTGTCCCCGCCCCTGCCGGGTGGGAATGTTGCCCTGCCGCGCCGATCCAGATCGATCGAAATGCCGACAACCGGCAGGGACCAGCGCGTGGAATGCCACTTTGCGTGGATTGTGGAACTCGATATAAATCGGAAAATTGAATCCCTTTCGATCGGATTTTTGTCCAATTCCCCACCGAGGCACCCTTGAGGAGCCCTTGCCGAAGGACATACACGACACGTGGGGCGGTTTATGAGATCGATTGCAATGCACATTTCTGAATACCGGAATGCGTAACGTAACGGCTCCGTCGATTGGGTGGCTGAAGTTTTCCGCTTTGAAATTTAAAACCAAACTACGGCCACGAGGGTTGGCCCCCCTTGGGGGAAGCAGGGGGCTCGGATAGGCTTCGGGACCCGGGGAAAGCCATTCGAGTGAAATCGGACGAGTCATGCGGATAAACGCATGTCCCTTCCCGGTGGAAGACGTTTGATGCTTTCAATTAAATTGGGAAAATATCCAATTGCGAAACGGTAACTTTCGGCGCTAGAGGGTGCACGGAGTGGGTGCGTCAGAGTGAGACGGCACGAAACATGACATTCGTCAACGACGACAAATGTAAGTTAATGAAACGCGCTCCGCCTGTCATCTGGGCCGACATATGCCAGCGGCAACGTCATTATTTGATTGATTTGACTACCAATCGGGTTTCGGCGCCCTCCAGAGCGATCCGAGTGGATCCTATCCCGGGCATTTTCTTTCGCTGCCTTCTTCATTTAGTGTTCGGCCCCGAGGGGACGAAAACAGACATTCCCGGAATCAATTTCCCACCCAAGGGCCCACCGATGTGGCAGATCCTTCTCCTCGGTTAACGTCGGTTTGGGCGGAAATGGTAGAAGACATTTTTTCATGCACAGAAGGGGATGCAAGTAATGGCTTTCATTTGCCAAGTGGCAGGGACATTTTTTTCTCAAAGTTTCGCTGATCGAAGGACGCATTCCAGTTGTAACTGGCTACGTCGCTCCAGGAGGATTTTCTACAACCTCTGAGCGGTTGAGGACCTCTTTGAGGGTTGATTCGACGCTCAGAGTATTGAAACGATGCTACAAACAATATCTTCTATTTCTAGATACAGCTTTCTAGTTTATTTATTAATTTATTAATGAACTGCCAACGACATAGGCTAGGCTTAATTGACATTAATCGTTTCTTAACGAATACGGAGACGAGCTATCGGTAACGTTTGATTGAAGTCAAAATATGTATACCCTTGATGAATCCTATCTGGTAGAGTACGTAACTGAAGTCCAGAATGAGAAATTCTTAAAGAAACGTGTAACAAATAGTTTCGGTGGACGGTTTAGGAATGGTTTAGCAAAACTGAGTTTAGGGGTTGCGTCTGGCATTCAGGGGTACAAACGCTTACTCGCCATCCGATCTTATCCCTGAGTGCCAAAACCGCATACATAAAAAAGGCAGTCGATTGTGAGAAGTCGCGAGGAAAGTATTCAAATAAAACTAAATTTCGGCCCGTGGCCTGAAATTCGTGAAACGGAACAGGACGAGATAAACATCACATAGACAGTAGGACTGGAGAAACAATATATGATCCTGGAGGTCGCTCCAAAGCATCATTAAGCTAATCATAATCTGGAGTAAAAAATTTTTATTCTGAGCAATTAGTTGACTAATTTACATTCAACAAAGAACTCCATTTGAAATAAGCTTTACATTTTTGTGTAGCAGTTGGAAACGATCAAACTACAGATTCCAAGGGATTGTGCGGAAGCTAATGAAAGGGCGCATATCCCTGTTTGTGATCAACTTTGCACAACTGGCAAAATCACCGAATAACGTCGTTCTGGGTGTCCGCCAATCAAACAGCAACTCCTGCTGTCAGCCGCAGTTGAAAGCCGCCAATCGAACGTCATCTTTCTGGCCCGAAGGATGGCTAATCGCTCGCCCATCAATTTGCGGTCAAACTTTCTTATCTTCCGCCATCGGTTTACTGAACTGCGGGCTGAATTGCTGAAAAACTTAAATATGCTTACTGCGGGCCGCGAGAGCAGGACCAAGTGCCAAGTGGAACCGGCACAAGGGGCCGCGGCTGCATAAATCTTGCGGTTCTATTTTCGAACCAGCTTCCTAACCTAACCAGAGCAGAGTTTAATGAATGTTGTTCCATTTCGCGAGTGCGCGAGACGGCGCAAGATTTCTCCGTGCGGAATTGATCTTCGCGGCGCGTCCTTCGATTCGTTGCGGGCGCAAAAGGGAACCGCGGGTTGTTACAGTTGCCCCATTTCAGCGCTTCAAAGGTCCTCCCGTGGTCGAGAGTGTGGTCGAGCTGTTGCGTGTGTGGTGCACCTCCGCAAGAAGGGCAACCAACGCCGAGCGTAAACAGCAAATGTCGTCCTGGCCTGGCCCCTGCCCGCAGCACGCTCCGCGTCCAAGCGGTGAAACGAACGAGCGGACGAACGGAACGTGCAAGAAAGTTTATGATTTATGCCAACATATGGTGGGAGCGTGCAAATCTTAACATTGAAATATTTGCCTCAAGAATCGCCGGGCGTACCCCAAATAACCTATGCGTGTATGTGTAAGCGTCATCTGGCGGTGGTGACCGACCAGCTGGGGCCCCGAGTCTGCGTGTGGTGGTTTTGAAGGAAAAGTTAAACACGACCAAGGAAAGGAGCCAAAAATTACGATCGCACCCGAGGAGCGTCGCCAAGAAATAGAGCAGCACTTTTGATCTGATATTTATGAAGCCACCAAATGTTGGACCTTGGCACTGGAACGGGGACTTGTGGTCTTTGAGCTACCGCACACAGACCGACGTGTTCGCCACGGGTCGTTCCAGAGATCGACTTGAGAGACAAAGTCTCTCTCTTTCTTGGTTCAACTCCTAGAAATGGCCTTCTTGGTGATTCTAGAATAGGGTGCTGCCGTCCAGTGTTTGGATTGCGAAGATGGGCCGCAAAACATCGATGGTTGGCTGTGTGTCTGTATGGCACGTAGCGCCATCCCGTTGAAACCAAATGTCGTCCAAGTTATTAGCTTTGAAGCGTTAGATTAATTTTTTAAAATTTCCCAATTTTCTACAAGCGTATAGCAGTCCCATTTAAAAGTCAAGTAATCGGTAGTTCACAAAATCAAAACCCTCGATGGATCACCCTTTGCACATTAAGGAACCTTCGTTATCACGATTCAGCTATTAGGGGCCACCACAAAAAGGGCTAGAAAATCACCTCATCAAAAAGGACTCAAATTTAGCGCTCCCGGGAGACACCTTTCCATAAAGTAAAACACTGGCCAATGGCCTACGGTAACTGGTAGGGATGTATCTGGCCGGTTGACAGCAGCGAAAATATGCTCCCCGACACGGGTTGCTGCGCGCCGTTCATCACACCACTGCCACACTCCGCCACTGCGGTCGTCGGTTCGTGGAAGTTGTTCGCCGCCGCCACATTTTGTTGGGCCACATTATTTGGCCGAAGAAGTGCGCGCAAGACGCTGCGATCGAAGCAATACGCAACGCGCGGAGAACGAGTGGTAAGAGAAAGGCGAAGAAAAAAGAGAGCGACGCGAAAAACAGATTTTGCTCCTGGTGTGGTCCGGAGGCAGGGAAGTTTTCCAGAAAGCCTTTTTCCACGCGCAGCACTTCCATAAACCGCAGAACGCCGGCCTGAATAATGGATGTTGGCTCGATGCTCTGTGTGTGCGCAAGCAAGGCGCTCGAGTTTATTTTCGCGCTACGCGAGGCCAGCGTCGGTCGGTCGGTCGGGAGTTACTTTCCGGTGGCCTTCCGCCTCTTCGGTTGTGCCCTGCGTCCCCATCCTCCACAGCAGCCCCCGGGAGTGTCTGTATCGGTCGGATCGCGTGGTTTGGCGGGTGGTTTGTGGATCGCTTGGCTGTTTAGTGTGTTGGCACCGGGTTTTGGGCCGTCGGGCAATGTGGCCGCCGGTTGCCTCGGGCCGCTGCACTCTGCAGCTCAGGAGCTAGCAAGGGGGTTGGCACGGGGAAATGCCTCTGTGGAGGCTCTTGGTGGTCGGTGCGGTTTCTGGTCGCTCGCAGCGAAGCTCAACACATGCCCTGGCCCCGTTTGGAAAAGCTCCGAACTATGAATTTCACATTATGCTTTGCTGCCGGTGAATTATGACATGATTCTCGTAATAATAATTCTACCCGCGGCCGGCACTTTCGGGTGGGAAACTTTGGGATCAACATAAAGAGAGAGATGTGCGGAGATCTATGCGCGCGCGAAACGATAGTTATGATGGTCGCACCGCGCGCTCGGTGGAGTTCTGTGCCACGGAATGGGTGGCGAATGCGGATCATTTAACCATCTTTCAGGGTAGAGTATCGCTCGGACATTGCTAGTCCTTTTTGACAGTCAAAACACAGTCGTTGAATCGTGAAAGGTCATTCAAGAAACCTTGGCCTTTGGTAGAACTCACCGGGTTTTGGAATGCAAAATCAATTGCAAATGTAGTTCGTTTCCACCGGTTAAGTTTCAGCTCCGAGTGGGTCACCCAATGGTAGTTTATTGCTTGCCCAACTTCATTAGAATATAATAAAAATCTACGACCGTGCGGTCCTCATGGGGTGCGGCGAACCATTTTCGACCCATAAATTGTCTCTCCAACCACTTTGCCTGCTTAGCGGCCCGATCCCGGACCGTAGATTGCACATTACTTTGCATCATCCATCCGACCGGTGGGCGGGCGTGTTATGCATTCAAGCCAACTCTTTCTCTATTTGCCGGCTTTCCGAGCGGTAAGCTTCTTAGCCGTTTCCCATGAACCCCGTTTTCTGACCGTATTTGCCAGATCATTCCCAGTGCCATGGCGGCAGCCGTCCTTCGGAGTCGTACGTTGCGACGAACATTTGTTAGCACAAATCAATATGCAGTCGAGGAAATTCGTTCTAGTTTATTATGAAATAGTGCTCCCGAGGAGTCCGTAGATGCAGCGTAGGGAATAAAACGCATAGTCTGGCGAGTCGTGAATGGCGCAGCTCCGGGAACAGCTGCGATATATTTCACGGGATTCCGTTGTTTAAGCCAGCGATCTGCTGACTGGATCTGCTCGGGCTGCTGGGACACAGTCCCGCTCCCTGATGGTTGGCGTCTGTCAATTGTTATCTAGCGTTTGGCTAAAAGCATTACGAAATGGCATTCGTCCGGGGGGTTGTGATAATTTTTCATCCCTCCGATATGCATTACAGTTGCGAGTAAGAGATTCTCGCGCGAGTAAGAGATTCTCGCGCGAGTAAGAGTAAGAGTAAGAGAGTTGGTTTTTTCTCAGTTCAATCAGCTCAGTTGGTTGATTCAATGTAGCTGTAGCTTCGCGGAGAACTTCTTCTCTTAATGTGCATTGTATTGTGCACTTTTCTTTCATCTTCCTGGACCCACGCATGATTCGATTCTGACCTTTTATGTCCCATTTCCGGCAGCCGCATGGCTAGTTGGTCAAAGAACTCGTATCCTTAAGAACCCTACTAATGGTCCATGTATCTTGCATCCCAACGAGCGTTGCGTTGTGTGCTTTTCCACTCTCCATTGTTTAATGTGGTCTATTTTCTCATGTCCTGTCCTCTCAAGTGAGATAATGCTTTTGCTATTGCCTGCAATTCGAAAAATTGTTCTGACCCTGCTCTGTTCTCTGCACTACAGAAAAACAGCAGAAACTAAATGAAATGAAATGTTAGTACCATGATATTCATGGAAATAATACAGCATGTTTAGAATCAGGATTTAACTCAGGTTCACAAGGATGACACATGATTTATCCGCGTAAAGCTCCTGCATAATTTGACAAAATTGAAAATAATTTGACATTTCACTCAAGGTCCTCCATTAGTTGCACATTCTACACCAATCCGTGAGAGTTTGAGTGGAATAATATTGATTTTTTGACCGAGATCGTGACCCGCGCTTTGAGCAGTCCGATGTCCAACGACCCATTTTTTGGGAATTTTGAAGCTAAAGTTCATGAACGTTTGGAGCGTATCGCGTTTAAACTTGTTTGGGGCGCCCAAACTAGCACCGTTCTTTGTTGCCAAAAATGGAAACTTCTCAGTAGGGCTCATTCCTAAAATCGATGCACTTCACATTTGCCCAGCCCACAACGGACACAGGAATAAAATGTTTAACGTAAACTTTCGGTGGAAATTATATGGTATATCTTAAATTCACGACCATTGCATTGTTTGCCCTTACAACCTGTCAACTCTCTCGTACTTTTTAAATACAGATTGCTGTGCATCCGTATACTGATTTGGGCGAAATTAGCTTTCGGCCGGCGTAGTAATGAAAGTTGGGCAAATAGATAAACAATCTCATCACCCGAAGCCACACCGAAAACCGAAGGAAATCGTTCGGTGAAACGTGCATGCACCGCTACATTTAGCACCGTGAATAAGTGATGAGAAGGTTGCCCGATGTTGGTGCGGGCCAGCCGGAATGTTCGGCAGCGATTCGGCGGTGTAAGTTCCGCAGCTCATGGCTTATGCACGACCATGCTCGGCGCCGCTTTGTCTACGCCTAGCACACCGCCACGTACGCACATCCATTAGCATTCATTAATTCACCTAATGGCCTAGGAGGAGACGCTCGTGGTCATCGCGAAAGCTTTCGCCCACAATGCACCGGCTAATCGCGGTGTCCGCATTTGGTTGCGGATTTGAAAGTGGTGCAGCATTAACAGTACTCATTGGCACAGCTTCCCGTTCTTATTGGTTAGAAACACATCACACCGAGAATGCAGCGTTTTCGTAACACAAACGTAAGTACTCAAGGCCTTACTTGGAAGTCCAAAGTGACCAAAGGTTGACCCCTGTAGGGGGTGGTGGCCGTGTCAACATAATATGTTTACGAACCCAGAACCATTCACGCTGACCAGGATAAGCTGGAGCTTTCATCAAATATCTTTATTTTTTGTTTCGACGCGCACCCCGGTAACCTGCGGTATTTCCTGGCAGACTCAACGTTCGCTCAGCATGACCGATGCAAACTTGGGAAGCATACCCTGCAGACTTACCCCGTGGGCCCCAAAGTGATAACAAACTGGAAAACAAGTTTACGGGCAAACATGGGGCTGCTTTGCTGCACATGGCTTAAATTAAATCTCCCGGAGCTTACTGTGGGCATCAATCGGACACGGACGGCGTACAGTTGGCCCTCGGATCCGTAATAATAGAGCCGGCTGGCCGGGTGATATCCGCTCGGGCGAAAACGAAACCTGCAGTGAATCTTCCGATTTTTTTATGTTCTTATTGTGTACCGACCGGTTTGGTTTGAGCAATAGCTGGCCCCAAAACTTTGATCTCGCTTCCCGTAACGTCATTAAACACAGTTCCTTCTTGGTTGGGGGGTAGGGCATTTTGTGTCCCGAAAACTTCTCACCAACCTGGGCCACCGACCCTGGGCCGTGCGGCAGGTTGTTACGGTATGGCCAGCTGTTTGAGTGTGTGGCGTGTTTCGGGAAGTAAAATATTGAAGAAGCATTTTAATTACGTTGGCCGGCCTCTCGCACAGTTCAGCCAGATTTGCATTCGCCCGTACGCGTTGAAGTCCTGGGAATAAAACGGATGTATTTAACCTACATGGAAGGGCACACATTGCGGGTGGTTACCGTAGTGCACTCGGTCCCGGGCAGCAATTTGCCGAGACGGGAAGTAAACTTTGAACGGAGTGAAGTTTCTGTGGGCCTGAAGTTCTTCCTGAAGATTTACACCACTTCTTTGAAGTTTACGATTGCTTGCTGCAGGAGGCAACCGGCAACTAGCATTTGGCTCGATAATTAAAATCAGATGTTGCTTTTATAGTGTTTTTGTTCCATTTTAAGTTCCAGTTCCATTATCAATTTAGGCCTCGATCTCTAGCAGATAGAAGAAAAAACAATAAGATAATCGATTTAGTTACGTTTTATACCGATACGGAAATGACTAATACGTGAAAAGTCGAGGCAAATATTAAATTGTTTCCTGCAGTTACTACGTTCGACATTGTAGGAGTCGTTTAATAGTTGCTTGATCTATATTTCGACCAATCTCGGTAAATAAATAAATCTTTTTGATTTGTTTCTGTTGTATTGCGGCTCATTGCTTAGGTTGCTCGGTATTATCAATGTTTCACTGACTTCCCCTGAATAGTATTAATCAGTGTCAGCATCACCGGAAAGGTAGAAAGTAACCCATAAACCTATACTCCTGAGGAACGTGCTATTGAATAGAGTATCGTTACTATGGACATAAATGAAACTGTTTTCAGCACATTCATAAATTGCGAATGCTATCTCGTTAAAGTACGAGTTGAATGTGGATGAATTAAAACGGTTCCACGAACGGTGCGAATGAAAGTGAGCGAAACTCAAAACATTGTAAGCGACTCGGACTTGGGTGGGGCACGCAGCAGCGAGCTCAGAACTTGACACCAGCTGCAGTGTCAATTTTGTGACACGGCTGACATCATCAAAACGAAACATGTGCCATTGTGTTCGTCCGTCTAATGTGCTTCAAATGCGACACTCGTCCTGGAAAATCCACCCGTCCATTGGCCCCCCCGTATTATGCTCGTTTCAAGTTTTCATCATTCAAAACGCCCATCATGCAAGTGTGTATCGCCGCCATTCGCTTGCCCAAGTCTCCACGGCTTGTTTTGTGCAGACCATAGTAGACGGACCTTCAATGGCGTGCACCGTTCGTTGCCGGACGCCTCCACCCCCTTGCAGCCAAGGGCAGAAGCCTCATGAAGGCCATGCGTTACCTACACAATATCTTGGCCGACATCGACATCAAAAAGTCCACTCGGCCCAAAGCCCATGAGATGAGATCAAGACGCACACCCGGCTCGCCAAGGACGCCAGCACGTGGGTCGCCCGTCCGTCTGCCAAGCACTACTCCATTAGCGAGCCCACTTCTTGCAGACGTAGCCGCAACGGCAGCAACAGAGCGCGGCCCGAAAGCAACAAGAACGGTGGACGATTTTTCAGGGCTCTTAACGAGGTTCTAACGCTCGCTGGCAGGTGCTGCTCGCTGGAACGTGTTGAGAGCTGGCCCATCTACACATCCTTTCCCGCTTCCCTTTCCGCCCTGCCCGCCAGCGGCCAGCCCAGCGAGCTGCAAGAAAAACATCGACCCATAAACTAAATTGTTTGTGAAAATTACACGACCATTTTGTTTTGGCTTCATGCTTTTGCACTTGCTTACCTCTCGCTCTCTCTCTCTCTCTCTCTCTGGCTCGCTTTGTGTGTTCCACCTCTTCATTGCCACTTGCTTGTGGGCCGTAGGCGGATGGCGGAATATTGTCGCCCACCCCACAAGAGCCCGAGTGAAACGAAACTAGCTGTGCCGGGCGGCGGCAAAAGTCGACCAAAGTGTGAAGCAGTCGACAAGGAGTTAGTGAAAAACTTGCCGAAAAAAAATGCGTAACGCGAATACGAAAGACTCTGAGGAGGACACAGCAGAAGCAGACGCGAGAAGAAAAAAACAAATCCGCCGTTAAAAAATGGTGCCGCTTCACGCCGCCGGATTTGGGCACGGGCACGTGTTCACAACTTCAAACGTGCTTCCGCGCACCACCGAGAGGTAGCACGAGGTCCAAAACTTTACGCGGAATTTACGGCGCCCGGAGTCCGACGGGGGACGGCCATTTCGGCGAAAATCTGGAAAGTTTGTTATGCAAGTTGGGCTGGCACCAAACCGACGCCGCCGCCGCCGGCAGCATCGGGCCGGCGGCAATAAAGGAAAACATAAGATAACCAAGAATGTGGCAGAGCAATGGGAAAACTTCGCGACTCCCGCGGCTGACAGGCTGGCCGAGGGCGTGCATCCTGCAAACAACAACTGGCGGCGAAAAGAAAAAGCGGGAAGCGAAAAACAAAAAAAACCAAAATGTGAGGTCACAAACTTGAGGCTCATCCCCGCGTGCTGTGGGGAGGAGTGTGCTGGTCAGAGGAGTGCCGGGAGCTGCAGGGCTCCAGAAATGATTTTGAATGTTAAATGGTGGTTCGAACGGTTTCAGCGCAGGTTCGCCGAAAATCAGGCACGGAACCTGGGCCGACTAGTGGGAAATTATGTTCCTCACTCCTCTCGGAAGCTCGGAACCAGGCCACGTACGGCTGGGGCCATAACCCGGCAAGCGAACCGCACGCTATTGGCACATAAAATTTATCCGTAATGGCGATGGATTTCGGTCGTGGACAGAAACCTTAAGGAGCCCA
>NC_071286.1:43715807-43811108 GCF_943735745.2 Anopheles bellator
AGATTTTATGACTGACCTCCGGCTCAGAGTACCGGAGAGACGATGAAGAATTTTCCCAAGTAAAACAAAACAGTTGCCACCTTCTACTGCTTCTTCTTCGTCGGGAAACTGCTCCGGTACGGCGCTCGCTCGGCTGGCCTGGTTGACTGGTCGGAAATTTTATGATACTCATCGTGTCCACACGATGGCTGGTTTCTTGAGTTTCATCCATCCCGTACCATGCTTCATCCCATGAATATGACTTAGCAAAAACTCATTGCAAAAGCCATCATTGAACTTATAAAACCTCACCCATAACACGCGCCAAGTGCGGTGTTCGAGTGATCTCAGGCCAAAAGGAGCGCTCAGGCATCCCGGATCTTATGGGAGTGCTGGTCCGTCGCTAGAGCGGACGCAAGCCTGCGCCTGCGGTTGCTGCCCATTTTAATGGTCGAACCTCGGGCGGAGATCGGAGATTTCCCATCGATTAGAAGGATATTGGGCCGGCCCCGGGGGGAGGTTGCTGTCGTAATGTGAGCGTGTGGCAAGTGATTTAAATTGACTACCCACAACCGACGGAGTGGGGTTTTTTATGAACTCCTTACAGCTGGCCCTGTGGCGGTGGCTGCGCTTGTGCGGGCACAAAACTTCAAATGAGTAGCATCAACAGCCCGGATTGGTTACGGATACATTCCCCTCCGAACAGGGTGGTGTTTGCTTGTTTGTTCTACTACGAAGGTCACTATTTATATTTCGGGAATTGGCAACACTGATGTCATGTGAGTCCATCTGATGGTTCCATCGTAAAGTTTGACATTTTTGACGACATACGTACTCAGAACATTTTGTCATACGGACGCTATTTGTTTATTTTATATTTAGTTAAAAGTTTCGTCTCGGCAAAAAAATGGAACTGAATCGTGAACATTTTCGAGCGATGATTTTTTACGACTTTCGACGTGGATTATTACAACAAGAGTGCGTCAATCAACTTAATTTGACTTTTGGCGATGAAGCTCCATCAAAAACCACTGTGTATCGCTGGTATAGTGAATTCAATCGTGGTCGTAGTTCGCTGTCCGACGAGTTTCGTGAAGGTCGTCCAAAATCGACTGTAGTGCCAGAAAACATCGATGCTGTGCACGAAATGATTAAGCAAGATCGTCATGTAACCTATTGTGAGATTGAGGCATCCCTAAGCATTAGTTCCACCAGCATATATGCGATTTTACATGAACACTTAGCTGTGCGAAAATTATGTTCACGTTGGATCCCACATAATTTGACAATCGCTCAAAAAAAGGCTCGTGTCGATTGGTGTAAAGAAATGCTTCAGAAATACAATCGCGGTGCTTCAAAAGACGTTTATAAAATCGTGATAGGTGACGAATCATGGATATATTCGTATGAGCCCGAAAGTAAGCAGCAGTCGACTGTATGGGTGTTCCAAGATGAACCAAATCCAACAAAAGTTGTTCGCACACGAAGCACTTCAAAGAAAATGGTGGCCTGTTTCTTCGGAAAAACTGGTCATATTGCAACAGTGTCTCTAGAGGATCGTAGAACAGTAAATTCTGAGTGGTACACAACCATCTGTTTGCCAGAAATCTTCGGTGAAATAAGGAAAACAAACAAGAGACGTCGGATTGTTCTTCATCATGACAATGCCAGCTCTCACACATCGGCTCAAACAAGAGACTATTTGAGCACTCAAAACATCGAATTGATGGGTCATCCGCCGTACAGCCCTGATTTGGCACCCAATGATTTCTTTTTGTTCCCATCCGTGAAGAATAAACTGCGTGGTCAACGATTTTCATCGCCCGAAGAAGCTCTTGAAGCGTTCAAAAATCATGTTTTGGAGATACCTCATTCGGAATGGAATAAATGCTTTGAAAATTGGTTTAAGCGCATGCAAAAGTGTATCGATCATCGTGGCGAGTACTTTGAAAAACAATAAAAATATATTCGCAGCTTCACTATTTGTTTTTGTTCCTATTCCCGAAATATAAATAGTGACCCTCGTAAATGCAACATCTTTTAGCGAGCTTATGGGCCGATGGGAGGTTTTCGTTCTGAACTCTTCATGCAGAAGCAATAGTTTATAGGGTACTATCAAGTTCAAGGATCCGGGTTGCAAAAGTAATACGATAATACTCAGAAATGTTTATAGCATTCAATTTCTGTGAATTAATTTCTGTGTTGAGGTCGGTACTGTTCAAACTTTTGGATTACCTTAACAATTGGAAAACACGAAGCGGCGAGTTATGGTTTTAAATCAAAATATTCAGATTATGTTTACCTTTTTCTTTCAAACATACATCTGGTCATCGAATTTGAAGCAGCATAACGAGAGCGAGAAAAATCCAATATAAATGCAATCAAATGTTTTTTTATTCTGTTGCTACCGTAACTAACAACGGACCGCACATTGCGAGGGCTCAACATAAAACCAGAAATACACTTTTCACTGCACTTACACCCCACCATTTACGGTCACTCAGATTTTAACCCAATTTCGCCCTGTGTTCAATCTGTGGGTCCATTTCAGAAGATAAAAATTAAGGGCCAAACTCTAATCTACCCATAACTCGTCCGCAAGATGCTATAATTTGCAGGTGTAAACATGTTCCAACACCCTCTGAAGACCCTTTTTTTTGCCATTCCACGTTTTTATGGTTAAATGGTTTTCTGTAAAGGTTTCCCGGTCGTTTGGCTGTTTTTACTACTTGTGTATACAATGTAGTAATACGTTCTGTAAAAACTGGTGAACCTCCGTCAGGTTTTTATGATAAAAACTAGAGCCCTGTCCACTTTTGGGGACTGCGGCGAATTTGTGAGATGTCAAGAAAAAAGTCTGTTGATCTTTGAAGAAGCCGGAAATTAGTGAACAACTACGATCGCTATGCACCTAGAACGGGCTCAGCCTTACGATTGCGTTTTAAACTAAACGCCAGGCAGACCGAATCTACATGCTTCGAACTTAGAAACTGTCACAGAGCGTGTCGATGCACAATGTATTTTATAATCACGCGAAGAAAACTTCAGGGCTTTGGGAACAACCTTCCAGGAACAACGGGCCTCACACAAAAGCCGGGCCACAAAGGCGAGGTTCCTAGTGTGTACCATGAGTGTAGCAAACCGTTTTCCTTTTCTTGCTAAAGATTCAAAAAATAAGAACACGAATGCGCAGCAAAGGTTAAGAACTTTTCACATTTTGGCGCACCGGCAACGGACCGGACGGTGGGACGCTGTTTAGTTAACTTTTCCGCAGCATCACACAATAGTCGCTTGGCCGCTCAACTTTCCATCGCAGGGCGGCGCTCCGGGGCAGACTAAGTTGATTTTCTGGCGGTCGTACGGGGCAAACTTCAATTCGATAACTCGCAGCAAATTTGTTGGGGGTAAGATTTTTTTCTTTCTCCTCGGCAAACATATTCATTTGATGACTAATATTTGTGCTAAGGGAGCGAAAGTTTGTGCCAGCCAACCGCCAATCCACTGGCTTTGGAGCGAGAGAGTTATCTTTCAGGTTAACTTTTAGTCTCAAACCTTTGCCGTGCGTTCGGTGATGCAGTGCATTTTTTATGTTGACAAACTAGCGTCATAAACTATGATTTTCATTTTTTTTTTACCATAGCGTCGAACATTGCAGACATTTAATGGAAAATGTTGTCTAGCTTCATTATTCAGTTGATAGCATACAATGCAACAGTGGTTGGATTATGCGGAGCGATCTGAAACAATCGTTCCGTTAAGAAGCCAAACACTGCCGTAGCCATCGGTGTACCGAAAAACGAACCGAACCGAAGTCCCATGTCGGAAAATCGGAAGCACTGAACCGTTCAACAAGGATATATTCTTGGATTCGCATATCTCTACCGTATCTCGCCAACTACGTGACGAGGATTCGAAAACGTGTAAAACCCACACCGTTCTGCCCGTTCTGCCCATGCAACGCCAGTGCTTTACATGGACGATTGTGTTCCGAGGATTTGCCGTACACCGTACACAGTGACATCCTTGCAGTGCCGGACGGCTGTAGAAAAACTTTGAACGCCTTCGAGCGGGGTTAGTGAAAGTAGTTTTTTTTTTCTGCCGAGAGCAGAAGCAACTTTTCTGTACTCTCTGCCTACACTTTGGCAAATTCGAACAAACTACTCCGACGCAACAACGGCACCGAACGGCGGTGTCGGTGGACACCGAAAAAGGATCATAAAAACCCGTTCCTTTCGAAAGGGAGCTTTGGTATAAACATGATTTGCACAGAATGGCACAGCTTTTCCTCTCTATTTCCTGGCCATTGATGCCGGTCTTGCAAAGTTAGGGGCCGGTACGGCGGCATCTGCGGCGTCTGCAATTGTCAGAAAGCGCCGGAGAAGCGCTGCATGTTGATCTTGCTAGTTATTAGTTTGCCCCTGGGCTGGTGTTAACGAGTTTGTTGAAAAGTTCCGCTTCCCCGGCGAGGACATTATGTGGCCCGTTAGCATGCAAGGAAACATTGATGTGATTCAATACTTTCGGTCTGTGTCGGTCCGTTGTCGAGTTCGTTTCGTTTGCTCGTCCTAGGATTTGTCTACTTTGTGGCTCTCGTGATATTTTTTGCACTTTGGCTATTCGTGGCACTGCGTGTGATGAACGGCCTATCGTGGGTCGAATCTGGTTGCATAACCAACTTGCGCAACAAAGAGACATCCCGAGGTACAGCCAATGGCGCGCTCGAGGTGTAACTCCAACAACATTACAGCGTTGCAAATCGTGCCACAAATCTCGAGCTGCAACCGTAACGACGACTGCAAAGACTTGAAACCAAACACAACAGCACACTGGCAGCAGTTCGTTTTTATTTGCTTGAAAGGACTGCTTTTTGGAGACCGTTTCCCAGGGCATGTTCGGTATGTACCGACTGCACCGAAAAAAACCCAAAAACATTAGCATGCTGTAAACCATTTCATCGTTTTACTAAAGTGTATTTCAGGACACAGTTTTTCATAATGGCGTTTCCGGCGATGCACGTTTGCCTTTTTTGCTGCCACGATAAATGTGTCCCGTAATGTAGTGCATGTTGGCGTTGTGCACAAACACTGCAGGTGCAATCTGAGGTGGCCTGCGGTGATCTGCGCAATGGGTGTGTGTTTTACGCTCCTCGCCATATGCAAGGCATAATTCTGGAGCTCTGCTGGAGCATCGTTGGCTTAACGGAGGGTCTTGGTAAAAATGATAACCTTTTATGGTGCTTCGAATTGTATGAAAAGCTGTTTGCATTCGATCGTTTCCTTTTTTAACTTCATTACTAAACTATACAAGATGGGCTCAATTTATTGGCTGAATTTAATTATTAACACATTCTATTCGGTGACCAATGGAAGCCGGAACTATTTCAATCAATTGATAAATTATTAAAATATGTTAAATAAATTCATTTTAATTTTAAATGTTTTCTATCACTTTCGACCGATTTAAGGTTAATGCGTAAAATTTCAGTAGGATCGAGATCTAGCCACTATGAGACATAAATACTGTAACCTTTAGAAAGTCGTCGGCACCATTTCATTTTCTTCCGGGAATTTGTTAATGGGTTGAAGCGATTGATTAATGGCTTCGGTGAAACTGTATAAACGGACACGTCTGCGTTTGGCTGAAATGCAGCTGGAGGCCGCCTGGAACGGCAGCAGACTATTTTCAACCTAATTTACATTCTAATCTTACACTGTAAAATGTAAAATGAAAACAAAAACGTTTCGCCAGTACTTGAAGCAATTGAGCGCCAAATGTCTCACATGGGAAACAAAAACATTCAATTCTACACGTATGTTTAATGCAACTTTTTTGGAGATGTTTTTATACTTTTGATAGAAAAATGTGAGCTACTAATTATATTTAAATTCACTTGTTTAACGTTACCACGTTTACTGAAAATCGCTCATACTTATTTTTACACGCAGAATAAAATTACTTCTTAGCCAAACGATTTGAGCTGCAAAAGTCGTCGGAATTGCCTACTACCAAACCAGAATGCAGCGCCGCGGAACCTAAGCGCATAGCGTCGCAGGAAGCAGAACATTAAATTTATATTTATAGACGTCACAAATACCCAAACAGTCCGCGGTGCATTCGGCTCTTCGTGGCCCCTGCAGTTCAGTTGACATTCCCGTGCTTCTGTTGCTCACAATGTCGTCGGCCTCTGCCCGCGATTGGATGTTGAACGCCACATCCGCCATAGCCGTCCGTGCCCCTACGGACTTTCTGCGGCAAAAGTGGCAAATCTCATAAAAATCGTTTCCCTCCCTGGGGGAAACAGAAGCCGGCCCGGGGACCCGGCCGTTAGTGGCGGGAGTTGATGTGTACCTATCGCGATGTCTATTAAATAAATTACAATGACCGACTTGGCTCCTTGTGGCCGCTGTAGAAGTTGCACCCTGGGTGCACTAAATATGGAACATCTTAACCAACTGTGGCCTATGGAAGAGATCGTTTTAACGCAGGACAAAAATGAGCCCATGTGCGGACGTAGAAGATTTATTACGGTATGTTCGAATAGTTGGTAATAACCATTATAAATTAATGGGTAACTTTTGCAAGTAAAAAGATTGACCATCACGATTGCACGATTAAATCACGAAAAATATTCAATGATAATCCCCGTATCCTTATTCTCCTGTGAACGTTCAGATGATTCTACATTTTGTCCCGCAACCACGAACACTATTGACTCCCTCGAGAAGAATTATTCCGCCATGCTTCGCCGGTTTAGCTCGTCGGCTATCTGGCGGAGATAGGCTTCGCCGCTCGATGGACTCTATGTTTACACACACTCTGTCCATGTCGTGTGTGTTTGTGTGTGTGCTGAGCAATCTGCCTCCAAATTGTCTGCGCAGTTCAACTCCCAGCGCACACGCCCTAGATGATTGCAGTCATGGAGCACACCCCAACTGATGGCCGTCCCCAAGCATGGGCTATCCAGAGCTGCTCTTGGGACAGACCGTTCCGATGGGCAGCACGAGGGCCCGGGCCACGGTCAGCCACTTACACGTGGACGGCACCAAAGTGTCTTGACGCTGATCACGCTGACGGCGAAAGCAAGTGTGGCTATTGGAACCAGCCGACGTGTCGTAGCGGAAGGCCACCGTGCATTGAGAAAAGCTAGACCGAAGAGCGAGCAGGCGGTACAGTGAAGCTTATAACGGTGATAAAATTTTAATGACGTCGGAAATCAGCAAACTGTGTCTAATATTTATAGGATCAAGGTATATAAAATTAACGATCCAAACCTTGGAAGCGCCGAGGAAAATGGTACCATCCGCCCGAAAGATTCACCGACTCACACCAACCGTAATCAATTGCACACCAATGAATGTGGCCCTTGTTTCTAGCGAGACGTGCATAAAACTTCTTGAACGACAAGACTATCATTATCTTTGCGATACCGGAGCATGGGCGTATTAGCTCCCGGGCGTATGACAGGAAAATTTAACGAAAATTCATGATCTGTTTGCAAAACATTCGCAGCATATTGGAAAACATGTTCGATAAGCATTGTTTTTGTAGAAAATGGTACCTTCTGCGTACGGGCGTCCCCTTTTCGCACGTATTAAATCGGATGTCAAGCGAAACCAAGGAGGTTTGGTCACTACAGCCCGATTAAATGGTTCAAAACAGATAACGTTTCGGAGATGGAAACCCTTGTTACGAAAACAAACAATTTGGTATTTCTTCTTCGGCACTTGCCGATGGTGTTTAAGTATTTGTAGTGTACGTCAACATGTGTTTTGAATTATGGATAAAGGTATATCCTGCTACATTTCCTGGCGCTCTGCTTCTCAATTCTCAAGCATTTCAATGTGTTGATCCTTTAAAGACTATTAGAGCCAAAGCACAATTGAAATAAAATCGAATTCGCTTCGCTTCCCGAGCTCCATTTCCATCCTGCTTACGATTATGAGTATCAAAAAATAAATTAGAAACTATTTAGTTCACACCACCCGAGAAGGCCAGTAGAGCTTTTCCCCGGTGCGTGCTATCTCATCACACTATCGGTAACTATTTACATAATAAGAGTCTCGAATCAGCATGAGACGGTAAAGAATACGTCTATGCAAATTGAATTAGTTCCGATGCCATAATACGGCCCCCTTGACGGGCGAGCCGGGCTCGCTGAACTGCTGAAATTCACGGGCGTAGGGCACATGAGACGGCACATATGCGCCCCGTAGGCCGGTAGACGGTGACACAGCAGCAGTTCTAGTTAAAGAAGAAGCGAAAGAAAAACAAGTTGATATCCATATTCGCCCGGAACGTAAACGTGCACGACACGGACGTGTCACGGATAGGGTTGATGCATAAAGGAAGTGGGAAACTACCCGCCCCGCCACGCGAAGGGGGACCGTTTTTCCGGGATTCCTGCAGCGAAGACGATGAAACTCGGATCAACGCGGGCGAAAGTTAGGCTGGCGCAAAACGTGGCGCAAAGAAAAACCACCAAACGAAAACCATGCCGATGCCCGTTCGGTGTGTACAGATCGTGTGCATGTCGAAGCCCGTCGAAGGAATGGTGGCCGCTTCAATTTTGCTGAAAAAAGTCACGTCCTCTGGCAACGCTGACGACGAATCATGCCATCAAAGGAGCGTGCAGGATATCTTGGAGTTGGAGCCAGACAGCGGGAGAGAGAAAGAAAAAGGGAGCGAGACCGAGAGCCAAGCCTTCCTTTGGTGTCTCGTGCACTTTCGAACGCTGCGGTACGTTATTTCACACCGCAAAAGGACACCGCAGTCAGACGGCCCGGGGATAGCCAAACGAGCTCCGGACGGAACTTGGTTGCTTAATTTTGCGCCGTCGGAGTTCCAGGCGGTAGCGTCTTGGCACTCGGCACATCGCAATCGTCGGCAACATAGCGAAACAGCATGAGTATGAGAAATGTGTCGGAAAGTAACGCAGTAATGGAAAGTTCACCCAGCGGGAAGCGAAACGCACGGATAATTAGCATAGCTCTTCGGAACAATCCATCTTTCGGCGAGTCAAACTAGTTTTTAAGCCGGTGAAAGGAAGGTGCATTAATTCACGCTTTTTTCACGCCCTTTGTGAATACCGTATAATATAGTCAGCTCATGGTTTATGGATGACGGCCCGTGGTGTCATGAGGAATCTTTTCTGGAAAGATTAGTAAAACAGATTCATAGTACAGTTTTCATGTGACAATTCTTGTGAAATTTACTAATCCTACATACACGTATTTTGCGTTGCTTAAAGACTCTGGAAAAAGCCTCGAAACCTCCCCGAGCTCGAAAAGGAAATTTTGCCGGTGGGTAAAGTTCAAACACTTTTCCCATTATGAAGTCTTATGAAGCAAAACATGATGCTGATCGTGTACAGACCAACTGGGAAACTTTCCCAGTTGCTACGGACCCTTTTCCATGCTGCCCACTCAAAGCGCGCTGAAAAACCGTTTATCTTCTCAGGAAAACGCAGCGCCACCGTATTTTTTTTGGCGGAATATAAATCAATCGTTGGCCGTCAGTTGGCCCATTGTACTCTCTAGCCACAGGTCTAGGATAACCTTCCGTTATCAGATTTATTCGTTCGTCCGTTCTTCGTCGTCGTCGTCGTCGTTGTCGGGGAACTTTGCATTCAGGTTTTTATTCCCAGGCGCAATCAAGCCGCCCGTGCCAGCGCCGGAACAGCCATTGGTCGGTGGCCAGCTGCTATCCGTGTGTTGTAATTTCTGCCGACAGCTGCTGTCTGATTCGATCCACTGAAACTGGTTGATTGTTGCTCCTCGTAGCGTACTAGGTGATACTGCTTTCCAGCACTCAGAATCAGGCGGAGCGCCGCCCATGTCCTGGTGGTGGTGGACCTTCGTCAAACGAAATTGACAAGTCATTTAAATTGGTATCAGCGGAGGTGGTCACGTCAACCACTGATGGGGAATATCTTGAGGGACTGAATCCGAAAGGTTTACCCCAGGAAACGGTCAACCGTATATTGATGCTTATGAATTTAGATGCATTTTCCTGTGAACTCATCGTCGAGATGGGAAATGAATTCATTCGCACAAAATGGAGCTAGCCCGTAGCAGATAGTTATAATCACATTCCCGACATTTCGGGTTCGATGATACAGCTAACCGTCAACCGTTCATCGACAACTTTATTTCTTCATTTACGCAACGATAAGATGGCATCTTCATTCAGGTTCAACGCGGCCGTTATTAACTCGATTGGCTCACCGTCACCGACCGCTCGTTGAATCCTAGAAACCTGCGCACAAGACACATCCCAGATTCTGCTCCGTGAAGCGTGGTGACCGGTGTCGTGAGCGCGTTGGATGTTTTATGTTTATTGACTTTTTCGCTCCGTAGCCGACCGTAGCAGGACCGCTGAAACACTCTGATCAGGCGCTAAATGGAAATGTTGGAGGGTTTTTTTTCACCTCGTAGTCTAATTTTAGACCGCTGACGAGGGAAAAGAAAACTACTGTGAGCATCATTGGAATATTCCCTAGTTCCCAAGCGGCAAAGTTACTGCAAGCGCTGAAAGGTTGAGCCGTTTCGTCCATCTCCAAACACTCTGGTCGGTTCGCGCGCGCTGCGTCATGCAGACTAGTTTGCTTAATTGATCTGAAAAAATAAATATCCAAACCGTGGTGCTCTCACCGTGTCTTGGGTTGGTGAAGAAACGTTGTGCGGGAAAAAAGAACCCCCGAAAAGCAATAAAGCCAGCCCCGTGGGTGGCATTCAGATGGCGGAGGAGTTTTCCGTGGCCGTGGAGTGTGCAGTCGTCACCACCGGTCCACAACCTCGCCCCGGGGGGAATGGCACTGCGGCCAAATGAGCTAAAGATCAAGTTGTTTATCGCACAACAAACACCTTTCGTCTGTGTGGGGGACAGGACGCTCGCCCAGCTGGCGTAGCTGGATGCGCCCCTGTTGCTCGATTCGTGTCTCATCGCCCAGCAACGCAGCGCACATTATTCTGCTTCTCCTTGTGACCTTCCAATCTTGTCCGTGTTTGATTGAATTTATGTGACACTGTCCGTGGTTGATGGCGAGGAACATAAAAAAGTAACGAAAAAATTCGATGCGTAGATTAATGTCCCCAATTGCTCCTTTTGTCACATCTTGTAATTTCTTCAAGAATTTGTGCACCATTTTCGTACTCAATATTAAAGAATGCTTTTACGTAAAAACTCGAATTATGGTCCATGAACAATCTATTCAAATTCTGCTCTACGTAAAACAACTAACAAGAAACAAACGAAAACATTCGCAATAAGATTGGGTCGTTCCCAACAAAACATTTGCCTTTGACCCTGAATTGCAAGCAATTTAATGATTTATATTTAACCATGTTTAGACATACAAACATACAATCACACCCTGCTGGCCCACATCGTACTGACCCACCGGTTGTAATGGAAATCAGATATGCCTGGAACGACCGGACATACATCACGCACAGCAAGAACTGTTTATCTCGGGTCTTTCATCAATCAAAGCAACTTAACTCTCAATTAATATTTGTTTTGTGGTGTATTGATGAGCCGGTCCGGAGGCCATGGCCGTCCGGGGGCCCCAGGAACCACCCAAGTCCGCCGGAAGATAGCATAAGCATGTGAGCCAAAGTTGAGAGTGCGATAAATACGGCATCGTTCATTGCCGTCAAAGAGTCAAAACGATAGCTCACTGCGAACGGTTCGGTCCGGTTTACTTTTCGCCCGACGATGGCCGGCCGAGGAGTGGCCAGAAAACGGCAAGTAACTTGTTTACGTTTGGCGAACGTTTCCTCTTTCCGGTTCCGAAGCCGTAGCTGTAGGCGCGCGCCCTTGCGGAAGAGGACGAGCAAAAATTTATAGCTCTTGGGAAAATAAAACGGCTCCATCCGTGCCGGGAGCCACATTACGGCGCGGCCACTTTCCCCGAATTCACCCCGCTGACCGCTCGCGTTTGGTCAGCCGGAAAGCGCCACGGCGCGAAGCCGGTGTCCTTCTGCCGGGGTTCGTTTTTTTTTTTGACTTCCTGTCGGGGTGCGGCACCGAACAATTTGGCAGCGCAGCCCGGGAAACTAGCCCCGGAAAAGTTGTTTATTTCACATTCGTCGATTTTTATCGATAACTTAATTTAACTTCTCTGATTGAATTCATCAGGGAGCGAATCGGGCAACTCGTCGTCGGCGTCGTCGAAGCGGCCAAAAAAAATCATCTACGCTCACTTCAGAGTTGGAGAGCGATGATGCTGGCACAAAACCCGAACAAAAAGTGAACGACAACACACCGCCGCCGCCACCGCCGCCAAAAGCGAGAAAAGAGTCGGAAAATCAAAAAAGGAAAAATAAGCTGACTTCACAGAAGCCAACTGCCAACTTCACCAGTGTCCGCACGGAAGCCAAAGTTGCCCTCGGTTGGAAAACTCAATTTTAAGCCCCACAGTGCCACATCGGGCACCCGAGGGAATCGAGTTCGTTCGATTTCGACCACAGCCAGTGGCCGTCTTCGTGGGCTATCGAAAAAAATGGGAAAGACTGCTCGAACTGAACTTTCCGTCGGCCAGGCCAGGCCAAGTTGCGTTCTTCTTTTTTTCTTCCTACGAAACAACTTGTTAGGCGCAGTCAACCAGCACAACCAACCCTAGAATGGAAAGAAAAAAATTACAACTAAACAATAGCCTTCAAACAACAAATCCCGGGAACTGAGTAGAAATAAATTACTGCCGTCGCCTCGAAGAAGCACAAAAGCCTAACGATCGGAAACGGGGACTCGGATTGTTCAATAGCCGACAGCTGACGGTCTAAACCATAAAAACGTTTTCGATAATTGTAAAGCTTGCAATTAAAAATTCATCATTCGAGTGTTCCCATCTTTCGAAACCCAATTCCTGGTCGTTTTCATGTACAAGTCACGCTACATGTGATTACTATCCTAAGCACACGACGAACATGATACAATTGATGAGCAATCCGGGCGATGAACATTGTGGTCTGCCCTCTACAATGTCATTCCTCACTGCCTCAGAACCCTTCTCGGATTGGCATCCGAGACTGCCACAGACAGTGGCATCGCATTGGAGGAAAACTGATTACTATTGTTTTCACCCGCCACCAACGCGACGGTGGAGAGGATTACTACAGGACCACCGAGTTCATTGTTCGGCAAAAAAGTGGATGATCTGCAGAATGAAAAATATGTCATGCTCCGTCGGCAAATACACCCGAGACGTGAACATCAAAAGGCGGATTATGGTCGTAACGCTGCTGAACTGCAGTAGATGGCATCGAGCCACACTACGGCAGAGCCCGACCTGTCGCCAAAGGTGTTGTCATAAACCGTAGACTCACCTAGCAATGGATTCGTTTGAAGTAAATCTTGCGAGCGACGGAGGAAAAACAAAAACCAGACTGACGAGCCCGGGGTCGGTGTCGTAATGAAAATTCAAATGGAATGCTCCATCCAATGGGTTTTGTGTTGCGCGATTAGTGTGCTGGCATTCCGTTGCCGAGGCGACGCCATTGACGTGACGGCACGTTGGCTGCACGATCCACACTCGTCAGGATTTACCCGCAACAACCCGGCCAGACGCCCGACCGGTGGCAGTTATTGAAACCCATAACCGTTACGTTGAAGCTCCCGACCCCTCGAGCAATGACTAAATTATTCCGACCGTTACCATAATGTTGTTCCTTGTAAGTTGAAACCAACAAATGGTACAATCGATTCGCGGTACAGCGGCACGGCCGGTCACTGTTGGCCTCTGTAGACCTGTTTCGCCTCTGATTTTATTGGAACCCTCACCGATCTTGACGGGCAGATTGAATTTTAAACCGCGAACCAGACTGTAACAAATGCACCAGCCGAGCCCAACCCGGCCCAGAATCGTAATGAAGAAACTTCGCAAAACGAGCGCCCAGAGCGAGGACTCCTGGAAGCCATAGCAGATCGACGGGTGTAGAGAAAGCAGATGCTAGGCTGTTTGAGATCATTCCGGTGGTGGTAATGTCGTGGTGGAAACGTGTTTTCTTCCTAATTGAATCATACTCTACGATACAGCCCATTGGCGGTCGTAAAAAGCGGAGCTAACATTACGTTTGATGAAACCAAATGTTCATTAGAGACATGATTACGCCCTTGTTCAAAGTGGGAATAAATCAAGTACCGCAGTAGTGTCTTAGGGAAGCTTAAAGGATGTGGCACTGAGCCGGTCGCTGCCAACAAAGCAATTTAAACACATCAACCGAATGCGATCCACCGACCGGGGTATGATTGAAGCCACGGCTCGCTGTCGTATGGCAAATTTCTTTCGCTCTCATGTCCTAGTTCGCCACAGTTCGCCACTTGGTGGCTGTAACCGTTTCATCATATTTTCATTTCCCGCGCAACGAGACAAGTTATCCAAGGTCGGACCGGAGCGCCGTCTAGCTCCGGCCGCTTATGAGACAGTTTCTTTGTGGAAATACATGCCCTTCCAGCTGACAGCGAGCATCCGGTCTCGACAGAGCATCAAATTACCCCCGGCGCGCGAAAGCGAAGCGTCGCTGTCGCTGCGTACTGCGTGAAGCACGCAATCATCGGCGTCACAGGGTGCTGCTTTAGATTGAATTTCGCGCACAGCCGGTCGCCGGTCTGGCTGCCCGACCCAAATGCGTCCTTCCATCCGGACTAGATCTAGCTGTGAGCGCTGTCACAATGATTCACAGTCGCAGGAGTTTGGCTCCGGAAGCGCCCTAAGCCCGAGCCCCGGCAGCTCCGAATGATTATTTCGTTTTGTGCATACTTTTCACTGTGGAAGTAGTGAGATAGTTCACTTTTGAGTGATATTTCTGTCATGTGTGAGTTCTTCATTCAAGCTTACCTTATTCCTTTCTGTTTCTTTCTCGTTTCAGGTAAGTCTTTAAACGGGGCCGAAAGCCAATCAACGTTGCGAAGTACATGAGCAACTTTGTGAAGCCCCATCAAAGCTGCTGCCGAGAAAGGTGTCAGGACGCAAAACACTTACACAAGATACGCCACTACACTAACAGCATGCCAGCGCAAAACTTTCTGCAATCACTAATCGCATGTAGCACAAACACTGTTTTGTTTTCACAACAACAATTTTTGGTTTATGTTATTTTGTTTGTGTTTCATGATTGTGTTCGCCTGTAAATGCCGGATGTGTCATTTGCAACAACAGCGTTGTTAGGAACAGCTAGAACAGACACAAGTTCCGAGACAAATCCGAGAACTCGATCGTGAGCTTAGACAGAGCAAAAAGCCCTGTAATCAAAACGTCAGGAAGAGAGATCGACGGACGGGGCTTTTTTCTGTGAGAACCACGAGGCAGTACAGGCGAAAGAGATACAAGTTTTTGATCAATAAATTAGATTAAACGATTAACCTACGAGTAAATTAAGTTGATTCAAATTAGTATTTTTTTCCTGTGGAAAACAAGCGTGGTGTCCAGCGTGAGATGTTACGAAAGCTGGTACCTAAAACGCCCAAGTTTCGACACTGTAGCGACTCTTCCGGTCCGGAAGACTGTGCATCGCCTTTTCCAAATTTATTTAATTACTTTACGAAAAACGTTCTCCCGTGACTTTGAGCGACACTGCGGAGGCACGATCCGGCTCCGAAAGCGATCATCGTGTCAACATTTGACGGCGATAATTTTCTTCGAAATCATTATAACATAGCGCCAACATAAAAACGAAGGAGACACTCTCGGAAGGCGCGCCAGCCTGATGGAAGGCACTTCTTGGTTGCTAATTTCTTGTCTAACTTTGGTGCCGTTGGTGCCTCGTCGCGAGAGGCTCGTAGCCCGTCGGCGACAGGGACTTGTGTTGCGAGACATGTGTTTACAGTTTTCAGGCCAAGGATTCAGGCCGTCAGGAGGAGCCGTCTGCGCCGGAACCGGAGCGGAACCGTCTGGGCGGTGATTTCCGCGAATCTTGGCAATCGCTGTTTGATTGCCGGTTTTCTCGGCCGGCCGGCCGGCATATTGAAATTCGTTTATGTATTTAACGCGTTTAGCCACGTAAACACATATCTGGGCGATGGAACCTGACGGAATCGAGTTCCGCTCCAACTTGGGAGGTCCATATGATTCTGTCGATTCGTCGCCACAGCACCGGGGACGGAGCGTCAGACATTCGGAGCGCACATTTTTATAATTGGAATCCGGTGCGACGCTGAACAGCATAAATTCCATGAACGCGCAGCGCACCATATTTCAATGTCGGCATCCGTGACGGAGGAATCTACTTTGGAAGAGAAAAATTCGGAAACGACTGCCGTTTTTTATGATTTCATCGTATTCTATCGGCCGCGACCTTACATGCTACAGACTCGTATACCTTCGACGTAGTAGTAATTTCTTCCTTGGGCATAATTTCTACAAACGTTTTCATGTTTTTTTCTGTTTAAAGTTACATTAAACATTCAGGCCACCATTTTGTAATGCTCGTCCGAAACATATTGCACACCTTTTGCGAAACAAAAACACACACTGCAGCGAGAATGTTTTCACCATTTGATGAGTGGAAGGAACTAAAACTTATGCCGTACGAAAGGGCTTACAGGAATCGGTAATGGAATCGACAGTGTGAATGCTTTCAAGGTTCCATTTTCTCGTTTACAGGGAAGTTCACACCAACCACCGCCACGGTCGACACCAGTATGTATCATTCGGCCACCAAAGCCCCGGCGAGTGGTGCCTTTTTCCCATCCGTAGTGCTTGCGTCTGTTTACGTCATAATCCAATGATACGCTAGGAATTGTAAACGATGGATTAGCTCCCGTCTAAGTGCCTGAACATCTGTTACATCTTTCTATTGCTTGCCCGAGAATGTTTCTCTCTTTGTTTCTCATTCTTTATCCACTTTTAAAACACCGGTTTTCTCTCCGCAGTAATCTTACCTCTCTGCATTACTATTTAAGTGTTAGTTCATTTGATTAAGAAACCCTTTATAAGCCCCGAGTGCCCTCGTTGTTCGCATTTTCCTGTGTAAAGTAGCCCAATTTATTCGTTACCCTCCACATCCGTTCCGGACCCGCTTGAGGGCTCTCCTGTATAGAGTCGTCATACTTTGCTCACACCGAAAAGGTACGCGCCCGTAAGGGTCCCGAAGCAAAGCTTCTTGTTGGCCCTAATTTATGCATGCTTTCCTAGAAGAAAGGATCGCCAGGAAGCGTAGAGGTAGTAAACAGTAAAGGTTTGCGCATAATTTAGCTCCACATACACAATGCCATTTCGAACAGGGGATGTTAACATACCGCCCGAACCGAACGGCTTTGTTCTTGTATCGAATCGCTCCCAGCCACAATGGCCATTCGTACGTTCTGCATTTTTATATCGTGAGTTGGGCGGCGATGCTACCATTGTCGGTGGAACCCGGAAGGCTATTGTTTTATTATAGGAATATCACTTTTCACGTAATGCTAAGGCTGGAATAACATAAAGATGCAACCGCGCTAAGGCTTTAACCTATATTTCCATTCTGCTGATCGAATTCTTGTCGTTGTGCAGTTTGTTTTTAATACCGTATTTGCACCCGTACAAAAATTGCGCCATCTGGGCCAGTGCCGAGGCAGCGGATGACAGTCTCAACGTCAATCCTGAGAAAAGCTAGTTGATAACAAAGCTGCCTGGTTGACCTGGTTAAAAAGCAAGCACAAGAGCAAATGTAAGACGTTCCCGGGAGATTACTGAACGTTTCCATTCTGCGCAGAACGTAGGCAACGCATAAACAAAGGCAGAAACAAATACTTGTGAAAGATGAACAGAATAGAAGCTGATTGTTGCTCATCAAAAGCAAAGAACAAATATAATACTGACACAATTCATGCCGATACTCCAATACAGCTGGGCCAAAAAGCTATTCGAAGCAAGTTCCGTGTAGTTTGGCCAAATCTGTGTCCCAAAAATCGGCACCAACACGTTGTAAGCGGGAAAACTTTTCCAACAACCTTTCATTGCGCTGTTTGCGGCCAACGGCGGAAGAACTTTCTATTTTGTAGCGCTTGCCGTGGCGTCCCCGCTCGTACACACGTACAGCGTTGATCAAGGATTACCGGGCCGGACACATTTTCCTGGCGCTTCTGGAGGATGTGATCTGGTGTGGTCTGCATTCCCAGCGAGCGGCGACAGATGGACAGATCCTTTCGCCAGACCCCGGTGTAAGCCGCTGGACAAATAGTCTTCATTGCCTCGCCGCGGCGCTTACCTGACTCCGGCCCCCTGGTTCACAGATGCGGAAAGCATGAAATGCTGATCTCATCACCGAGCGAGCCCGTTCTTCCCGGCAAGTGCGTTCAGCGCGGAGTGCTGTTGATTCCTGTACATTCCAGAAAATCTTCTAATCTTTTGGCAGTGCCCAACAGAGAGAGGGAAAAAATAAGAGCCCCAACAATATGCTGTGGTACTGTTTTGTTATTTTATCTTCCATTTGGCCCGAGAACGTCTCGTCGTCAGCGACGTCGAGAGCCCTTTTTTGTGTGATTTGCTTGCCCCGGTGACGGTGTGAACGGGGCTTAGGTGACAGGTTTTCATCAGTTTAATTCGGGAGCTCAAGTCAACCTCGTTAAGCGTGGAAGCCGGGCACAGCCGTGGTGGTTCCGCTTGCGGAAAGCTTCTCCGGCGGATGAAAGTCCCGTGACAAATAACACCGATTACACCGAGTTGTGTGTTGGGTTAGGGTCTGCGGCCCGAAACTACTCCACGCCCGGCTAGCTGTTGAATGTGGTCCTGGCTCCGAGTTGATTCTCCTTTTTTTCCTGCCTTGGTTACCTTTCATCCGGCCCCAATTCGGAACGGTGTGGCCCGGACATGCAATTTACACGCATGTAGCGTCGCACCTAGGCGCGGCTACACCGTGTCCGGGCCGCCCGAGACACGGTTCCCGTGGGGGCCACCGAGCCCAAGGCCCAGACCTCCTGCCGTCGTTTGTTGGGATTTATTTTTTACGAGTCTTTTGGGATAATGAGCAAAGTACTTTCTCCCCGAGGTTGCCTGGCCGAGCCCGGTGTTTCCGGTACACCGTGGCGCCACCGTGACGGAGCCGAGTGTGGGGTTGAGGACGTAAAATCATTGGCACTGTTGGCGGTTCACCAGAAAAACAGGTGTGCGAAGAAGATTAAAAATTAATGAACTGGACATTGGGGGACGCCGGCGGTCGACCGGGTAGAGTAACACCGCAGGGCCATGTTGGTGATGTGTGCCCAAAGAGCGGAAATCCAGGACCTTGGCATATTTGCAACCACAAAATGGCTACTTGAGGATCTTTCGCTCTCTCTGGCTATGGCTCGAGCTGAGGGCTCGAAGTTTTCGACAAAGGCCTCAGCTGGTCCGCTATTCGGGTGGCTGCGTTTGCAATTGTTTGCATTATTTAGAGGTCGGCCACCTTCGGCTTGTGCCCAAGTGCCCAAGTGCAGCTTCTTCAAGAGATTCTGCTCACGGGTGTGGTCCTAGAGAAAGGGTAAATATGAGCTCCTGAGCTCTTCGGCTGACCACTAATCCAATCTCTACGGATTTCTGGGGAACGGAATAACATGCGATGGAAGATAGTTGTCATATCTTTAATAATTCATGAGAGGGAAGAGATCATATACGAGATAATTTGGTGGCGGTTCGATAATAGCTCCAGTGGAGTTTGTCGGTTTCCTTGGACGTCCTACAGTGAAAACGTTGTCTTGCCCAAAAATCTGAGCCATCTTTAGTAACTATTTGTTAACGTAGATGAATGGCTATTGACCAACACCAGATCGTCTGTTAAAGACTCCGATTCCATCAAAGCATTAGAATCTCCTCGTAACCTAACGTGATCCCAAAATTGCGGAATGTCGTTTCGAACGACACACTGTTCGGTGCTACGTAAGTACGTAAATGACACTAGTGTCACCTAAACAGATCGCCTTGTTTACTAGAATTGGATCCTTTTGAGTTAACTTCCTGTTTCCGGTCCCGTGCACATGCCAGGCCAGGCCACGTGGGAGCAAAAAATCAAAAGATGAAGCCAAACCGAGCCTCAACGAGCCGCTACACACAACAGCAGCTTGTCGACTTGACAGACACTGCGAACAGGCTTATTTTATTTACCGTAAAATTCTTCAAATTTCGTCGAACCATACTCGAGAGATGTTTTGGTTTGCTGGACTGGAAGACCGGCCCGGGCGAGGTCGAGGTCTGGCCCATTCTCAACCGCCCCCTTTGCCAAACGGAAGGTTCACTCCTTCGGCTCCGGCTCCGGCTGCCTGGTTGGGTGGCTGGCGCCGTTTGATACATTCTATTTAGCTTTCTTCGGTTACCTGAACCGTTACTAAACCGGAAAAAGGGTTCTTAGGGCGGAAGCAGATCCGTAGCTAACGGCAAAAGTAAACACTCCCTCCGGGCGGGGTGGGTGCTTCGGGAAGTGCTGTCGTTGTGGTGGCTTTTATTTTGTTGCCAAGCACGACCACGATAGCATCTGGCCGGCGTGTTTTCGGTAGTGAGCGGACTTTCGGGCACGTGTTTTATTCGCTGCAAAATCTCGGTCGCGATCTCACCTCGCCCGTCCAAACTTTCTTTTGAGCGAAGGACCGAAACTAAGTTGGTGGATATTGATGAACATGGGGCTGCGATTTAATTTTTGATCTTTTGTACTCGATTTTTGCGCTTTTGACCTTTGGAGCAAAATGTTGTTGTGAAAATGTTTTTATTTTATGAGAAGTAGTACATAGAAACAGAATATGTTTTAGAACGGTTGCTGCTTCAAATTCAAAGGCAAGTGCACATATTTTTAGCTTTAATTCCCCAATTGAATTCGAGAGACATTTTAATGGTTTATCTGTCTCGTGATGTTATTTTGCTTCACGTTGTTGTGATCATTTTATGATCGTTTCAACAAAAAACTCGATTCAGATCGTTTCGCAACCACTGTCAATAGTTAGAATTGGAACCGAAATGAAGCATGTGAAGTCCACTCCTAGACAGAACTTTTCAGGCCGTTTGGAAAGCTGAATCAAACGTAGCCATAGGTTTTGTAAATGTGACTATTACAGTGGCAATGACATGGAGTTAAATGAAAAAAGAATGTAAAAAATTGATACACAAGAAATTTATGATGCTTAATCATGTTAAAGGTTAGATTTCACATCGTTTGTTCCGTTGGCAAGATGTGGTTCCGCTAAGAACCTTCTCAAATAGACAGTAACCCAGTAATTAAATCACTTTAACAGACTCACCGAAACCGTATGCCGTGTGCGAGTTATAAATAGTTGTGTGAAACAATAGAAATTAATCCTCATAAAGCGATGGAAACAATGGAACTATCCTGCATGATTTATGTGCCACCAATTCATTACTGCTGTTTAAAGTTGATGCGCGTTGGGACGTGTCGACGATCCCATTTTTAATTCTATTTTGTAAACTCCAACCTCCTGCCGGCCCTGGCGCGTTTTGTGCTAATTTCATTCACTTTAATGAAGATTAATCACGGCTCGGCACGGTGAGAATCGGTTTACATTCATCGCTGCGCTGGTCCTGAGCCGCCCCGAAACGGACCGCACGGCCGCAAGAATAAACAATATTAGCTTCGTTTAGCCCTTTCGACAGTGCTGGAAGCTGTGCTGGTTAGATAGTTCCTGTTTGTAAAAAAATGATTATGTCTTGATTCAACCCCCGCTCCCGGCGTCAGCAGCAACCGATTTAGCCCATCATTGAGCCGGCCGGCCGGCATCACCCGTTTCCTGTTTCCTCCCAACACTATCCGATTTTATGTAGGTTTGGTATCGCTTTATCGTTATCGGTGTTGTTATTTCCAGTTTGTTGTTCCTGCATGTGGATAGAGAGTTTGTACTTTTCTTTTAGCTTGCCGCTTCCTTGCTCTTGCTCGTTTGCTTGCGTTCGCTGGCCCGCTGAGCAAGTTTCCGCCGTTCCCTGTGGGTGGCGGAGGGCGGTCCAATATCTTGACAATTTCATTTCCGCTACATTTCCCGGACTCGTGCCCGGATTTCGCCTTCCTTCCACCTTCCAGTTCCAGCGCGCATCGTGTGGGCCGCGATCGATCACGACGCCGAGCTACCGTGCGACATTACGGCTCCGTCGGCGCAGGACGGCGTGAAGCTGGTGCTGTGGTTTAAGGATTCCACCGGCATCCCGCTGTACAGCTTGGACTCCCGCAGCGGCGTGCCGATCTCGGCCGCCCAGCACTCGACGATTGCCAACGATCTGGGTCAGCGGCTGTTCTTTTCCGTCGGCGCGACGCCAAAGGAGGCGCGCCTGCAGATTCGCAACATCAAAACGTCGGACGGTGGCGTGTACCGGTGTCGGGTGGACTACTTCAACTCGCCCACGCGAAACTACCGAGTCAATTTGACGCTGGCTGGTAAGTTTCTGTGGCCCTCGTTTTGTTTTTAGTTTTTTTTTCATTTCATCAAAGAAACACCGGAAGTGGCCGAATCGTTGCGAACGATGTAAGGAAGCAGATAAATCACTGGCTGTCCCGGTAATGGTAATTGAAATGTCTGTGAAACGACCGTGAAGCCGGCTGCGTATGGAACTTTATCATAAGCACTAATGGATTTCTGCAGCTTCCAGGACAATGGAAAAAAACATTTACATTATCGTTGTTTGCGTGTTATAAAATAGGCTTCATCTGCTAGCATTGTGCGCTAATCTGTTACGTTTGTTACGGCCCCCTTTTGCGACAGTTCCACCGGACGAGCCGAGGATATTTGACGCCCAGGGGAAGGAAATTTCAACCGTTGCCGGCCCGTTCCGTGAAGGCCACGAGCTGTTCCTGTCGTGCCAAGTATCCGGTGGTAAGTAGTCTCGTGTAGCCGATGATGTAACGGTTTGTAGCGGCGTAGCGAGGGGGTTTAAAAAAGTTTCTCCACGCCAGTCACCGTTAAACGCAAAACCGAACCGATCCCGGCCAAAGTTTGGCGTGGAAGTGATGACCGTACTTAAGCGTTCCCTTGCCTATCCGTCAGCCCAGCCCAGCCCCTCGCGGGCATGATGAATGCTTGGCCCCCAACTCACCGGCTCACTGGCTTCTAAAACGGCCGCTGATGTAAATATTTGTGCGTAACGTGTGTTCCTAGCCCCTATGCTCGAGTGTGAAACCGATGAAGTTATCATCTTGTGAGGGAAAAAACCGAATGTAGCCCAAAACAACACTCCCATCGCGTGCGGGAGTTGAACGATCGGTTTGTTTATGTTCTCGGATGAGGGCGGGACGAGTGTTGGAAGGTTGTGCAAAGGCGAGAGCACCGCCTTACTCCTAGATGTTGCTGGCTGGGCAATCTTTGCTCCCGAGGGTACCATTCGTCAAAAAGGGGCAAATTTCGTCAAAAACGACCCCGGGTTGGCTTTGGTGCTGCTTCGTGGTGTAGCACATGGTCTGAAAAGTCCCGGCCCTAAGAAAAAATTGAGCCACACAATCATTTCAGCGCAAAATTTAGTTCAAGTAGTTTTGCCATTGTTTTGATTGACTTGCGACAAGTCACGTTGTCTTCACGAAACAAAAAATAGTTTCTTTGCCATATGCGGTCGTTTGCTTACAATTTCTTCAATAACGCTTCAGACGCTCCAATAACGCTTTATAATATTCATAGCTGATGGTATTTCCCTTCTCAAGATAGTCGATGAATATTATACCACGAACTGATTTCGGGCATTTTGCACGAGGTTCAACAGTTGATTTCTACTCAGATGACGATCGTTTCGATTTCGGAGTGAAGTGGTGGATCCATGTTTCATCTATTGTCAAACATCGACGCAAATACTCCGGTTTGTTTCGATTAATACTGCTTAGAATAATCTCAGAAGGAGAGATTGCTTCAATTCAACAATCTCAAATTAATCGCCTCATTTGGACGTCGACTGCGTTCTGCATCATTGGTGTCTCTAGTTTTGTTTCCGATGAAACGGAGTCCTTATAACACTTTTCAAGTGCTTCACTTGGACGGGTTTTCCCCATTGAGAAGCAGTGTGAAATTAAAACACGAAATTTGTTTTGATTCATTGTTTCAGAACAATAACAAAAATAAGGTCACTCTCAGCACAACAACTCGCAAACTTATTGGTAGAATATCCTGAAATTTTAATACCTTTCTTTTGACGGTTATTGCTAACTTCAAAAGGGGCATAAGACTAGCACCATCTTTGTGTTAAGTTCGCGACTTTTCAGCCCATGCGTTAATTTCGCGCCCCAAACCTGTTCCATCGCCCGATACATTTTGTCAATCGAACCCGAATATGTGGATCGGAAAATGAATCCTTGCCAATCACCGTGTCCTTTCCGGAGCGGTGCCATAAAATCCTGACCAAATCGAAATCGTGCAGCGAAAATCTTCGATCCTCGGTGCTTTCATTTGTCCCATCTCCGCTTTCCCGTTGACACACGGTGCGATCCCGGCACGGTCTCCAGCGTGGTCCGACTATCAGTTACATCGTTTCACCCGGCTACCACCGGGAGCACGGAGCACGTATCCCTTTTGGTTACAAACCCGGCCGGGAGATCGTCGGCCATCGTTTCCCGACAAGGTTTCTGCCTAGCCAAGGTTACTGCGGTGCCTGCGGCCTCGTTACTGCTGTGTGCAAATGCGCGATGCAGGCAAAACGGAGTCACGGAGCGAAAAAAAGAAGAAGTCAAACTTCCCCGCCGGGGCGTAGTTGAAGTCAGACCATGCTGGAATGCTCGAATGTATTTTGGGAGCCTCCCTTTAGCCCCCTGTCAACAATTGGAGCTGGCGCTCTGGGGCGCTCGTCGATTGCATTCGCTTCGCTTTTTTTTTGCCCCCGATTTTCCACCATTTTATGACAGCCGACAGGCCAATGCCGGAGCCCCACGCGAACTCCATTACAGGCAGTGAACCTTCCAGGGACGAAGCGGCACAACGGAAAAACCAAATAAAATAAAGATAAATAAATTCTCGCAACGGGCACGATGATGGCGGTGTTGATGATGTAGGTGGCGAAAGGTGCTCGGTTCCGACCGAGGGCGTGATCGTAAAGTGTAACAAAACATTATCCAAAACGCGCAACGGGGGGAAACGAAGGCCATAGCGACGGGTATCGGGCGGCTCGGAAAGTGAACTGTTTGCATTCGAATTTTGCGCCAAGATTGGCGAAAGAAAATCCGTCCGCTTAAGGGCGGACTTCAAACCGGGAACACCACACTGGCTGCTGGCTGGGCTGGGAGGTCCATAAAAAGTGCTGCAGTGGCCCCTTCATTCGATTATCCAATTCATTGCCAGCTGATAGACATTGCACGGGATTAAATGGGTGGTGGTGGTGGTGCGTGCCTCGACATCGGCTTCGGTCTGGGGTTTTTCGGAGGCGCTTCCGGGAAGGATTCGGGCATTGCATTGTTCGGAGCAGCAGCTTCATCGATAAAGCCATCGTATCGATTGGCAGAAAAAAAAACTCCGGCTTAGCTTCGGTTTTGGGTGGAAAAGCAGTAGCCACGCGATGGTGAAGTTCGCGATGGTTCTCGCCAAGGCTGGCTAATCTCTCTATTGGGATTTTTCACGGAAAAGCAATTAACACCCATTCCGTACACTTGCTGAACTAATTATTTAGCAGTTGTATTTGATCCCTTTACTTGATCAATGTTGGATAAAGTACATTTTTTACTGAAAGTTTTCACCAAAACAAGTCGACCCATCCGCATTCGTATTCGTTCACAACTTTTTACAAAAGAGCCGAACCTTCGCCCGCTGATTTGATCTTCGTTATGTGATGCGATTTTCAAGATCCATTGCTGAGATTCCCGTCGTGACAATCGCAGCACGTGTGAGCGAAAGAGGCTGATAAATAAAATCAATTTCAATGAAACACTGGTACGACAACCCGCCTCTTGCTTGGCTGGGTCGCATTCTCGGCCTTCCCCAGATTCACGTAACCACTTTCAAGTTTTCCATTTAGCAACAAAAATTTGATAGACTTGAGCGAAATCGCCCCGAGCCGTGTCCTCTTTTCACATACTGGCGATACCGGGGGGCCCGTTCCGCTAAATTGTTGCCGTCAGGGAAGGGTGCATCATAAAAGCACCCACCTCGGGCAGGAGCGATGGAGAGAGAACATCCACATACCACTTTCCTAGAGCCCCAAGCGCGATCCGACCGTGTGACAGTCCACGAGCTTCGGCGCACCCGGAGAAAACTGTAGAGCGCTGCTCGGCGATGATACACTCTGAGTGTGCGAACTTATTTTCCTAAGTTTTCCTCATCATTGAGGGCTTTTTTATGGCCAGCGCCGCCCGTCCTTGTAAATGGGCTTATTATTTATTTAGCCGTGCGCGCAGCGGCCGTGGAGCAGGCAGAAGGACATGGGTGGCGGCGGCCTGGTCGAAGACGGTGTACCAGTTTCAGTTCTTTGGAACTACTTTTCCCCGGCCGTCGGTCGGCTTCGTCAGCATCAGCGGCATTCGTGCATTGGAGAAGAAAAGTGGAGCCTGTGTGCGTCTGTGTGTGTTAAAAACACTTTATATTCATGGTTGGCCCACGACGCCCAGAATGGCACCGCCGACGTCCGTGTCCGTGCGAACCGGCGCACAGCTGAGCAGCAACCTCGGCTCTAAGACGCCTAAGCGTGTAACGATTTTTGCTAAACGCAAAACCCCCACGGCGCACGGCACGATGGCTAAGCTTTTGATGTTTTCCGAGGCGATGTAATTGAAGTTTCAGTGTACACGGTTCAGTTAGGCAGAAGTGCGACCGCACAACGAGCGCACGTCACCGGTCGGATGCATTAAGGCAATTAGATGAAAGGACTCGACGGCGGAACATTCGTCATATCCCTGTCGGTATGAGCGTCGTGCATATAGGAGACATTTAAACGGTAGATTGAAGCCGTTACCACGGACTTGACCTGGCCTCTTTCGTTTAGGATTTAGAAGGTTGATCTACGGACGTATCCAAGGTGCGAGCTTGAAAGAAAGGTAAAAGTAGCAAGGGAACATAGCTAATAGTGGGCAAACCTTTTTGAACTGGCCAGCTTTCGTCCCCTAACCTGTGTAGTCGACGGTTCTCGAATCGCTGGCGATGAAGTCCCGCCATCTGCTGTCCTTCTGAACGCCCCAAGAAGATTTTACGGATTGGATCGTTGTCTGTCCATTCTTATGACAGGACCAGCCAACCGGAGCGCTTGACGAATCGTATGCGCTGCATTACAGTGAGATCATCGTACTGTGCGCTGTTGTCATAAAGGTTCTGCATAACCTCAGTGATAGCGTCCCGGTTTCGACAGACTATCGAATGGTCTGTTGACTGTTAGCATCCAATGCCAATCTCCTCAGTTATATCATTGTTGGAGCTAACCTTTGATAGGTGAAGCTCGAGACGATGTCGAACCTTCGGTCTCCTGTTAATACGTCACCGCCATGTATGCTCCAAAATGTTGTTGGTAGGGCTGTAGGGAGACCATGAATTTGATCATGTTATCTTTCATCTGTAGACATAAATTACCTGCAGCTTCGTCGATCCCTATGGGCGCTTGAGCTACGCTGGAGAGCCTATATTGTCTATGTCATCAGCATAGGCCAGGATCTGGCTGGACTTTAAGTAAATGACCCTTGAAGACTTCATTGCAGGATTCAGGATGGCACCAGGTGATGTTGAAAAAGAGACAGTCCAGGCCATTTCCTTGCTTGATATTCACCTGGCTTGTTATGTTAGTCATGGGTAATTCTTGTAGCCTTGGTCATGAAGTCCTGCAAAGTTGGCCGGTATAGGTAGGCTGGAGCTGCAACTTACAACGTGAAGACCAACAACTGAAACGTTTATTGTGTTTGGGAACTTTTAAAAATCATATTTCTTGACCTATCCTATTAAAAAGCCTGAAGTCTGAGATCCAAGCCTTTGAGAAGATGATCCAAATGACGAAGTTCCAAAAGTTCACGCAATCAGTAGATTGGTTGGCAAGAGATCTTAGAAACTTTCAGTTCTGAAATGTCTGGTAATGTTTTGTTCAAGCTAGAAGCCTATGGTATATTGAACTTATGTTGGGCCTTTCTCCCGGACCCTTAGCTTCACTTCGCGGCCAATCCCTAAGCCATGTTTTGTTTTCTATTAATTAACTCCAACATATTTCCGTTTGCTCCATGTTTCAGGACGACCTCCGCCGCGAGTGACCTGGTGGCGCGATGGGGTCGAAATCTCCAGCACCAGCCACCCATCGGCGGTCGAGGGCGCGGCGGCCATGGTGAACCAGCTGTTCATCAGCACCGTCACGCGGGACTTCTTCGGCTCGAAGCTGCAGTGCCGGGCGGCCGGCTCGAAGCTGGTGGCGGCCGTGTCGAAGGAAGTGTCCATCCAAGTGCACCGTAAGTAGCGCCCCCTGCGAGGTCATTAGCGCCCCGATAGACAAATAAACCGCCGTCCGTTCCCGTTTGCCGTTACAGTGAAACCGTTGCGGGTGAAAATTGTGTCGCCGAACGAGCTGCTGACCGCGGGCCGTCCGGTTCCGATCCGCTGCGAGGCCTGGGGATCGTTCCCGGCGGCCAAAATCGTGTGGCTGCTAGACGGCGAACCCTTGCGCAGTGCCGACATCACGGTCCACACCGACAGCAACGTAAGTAGCCATCCTGCGGTGTCCCGTGGCGCGAGCTTGACTAATGGGCACCGCGTGATCCCCGATCGATGTGGGTTTTGAATGCTTATGGAGGCTGTTCATTTCCAGGACGCCAATCTGACCTCCAGCATCCTGACGTTGCGCGTGGCGGCCGAAAACGATGGGGCCGAGCTGAGCTGCCGGGCCTCGAACCCGTGGTTTTCCGGCAGCGCCATCGAGGACAAGCGCGTCATAAGTGTTGCGTGTAAGTATGTGACAACGATCGGCCCTGCGTCCTGCCCTCGGCCTGTCTGCCATATCCCGGCCGGTCACATAAATCGCCCGCTCACCACACAGATTCGAAGGCCCGCGAAGTGATGAAATCTTTAACGACTTCCCCAAATACCCTGGCGTCAGCGGTTATTTATGAGAAGTGCGTCAGCGAACGCCGGCCGGCCAGTCACCTGACAGCCAGCCAGCTTCTATGACATCTCCGCCGGTTTCCGGTTGTGCCGTTACGAGCACCGAGATGGGCCGCGTTTTTCTACTTCAACAACTCATCAGTCCTCCCAGGGGAAGGCATTCGCACCCTTCGCCGTTGTCGCGAGCAAACTTCGCGCTCCGTGTAGCGTTGCGGATGAAAAATAGTGCATGTTACGATTTATCACCTCGAAACTTGGCCACCGGCTCACGGCGGCGCCAGCATATGACGATCCCGGGCCGATAAACGGTTGCAAGATGAAACGGTTCTTCGAAAAACCAGTGCCCGACGAGCGGCCGGCGGCGGCCGTGCGGGGCGTGACTTACGACCGACCATTATTGCAAACTCAGCAAACGGTGAAGAAATGGCACTGCACTGCACTTGCAGTCCGGCCGCGTGCAGTGCTGACTGTGCGGGCTTCGGAGCTAATGGTCGTGCGCCGGCGTCGACCCGGTTTGCGGTTGCCCCGTTGATTTATGGACGTTCCGGATCCTGGGGACGGCGACTGCCGACGGAAAGCTGATGAGCTTTAATCATGTCACGAGTCGCCGGGCATTTTTTTGTTCGCTCCAGCCCCGGGGCTAGCATTCGAATTCTACGCAGCCCATAAGGACGCTTCGATGACGTGGGACAGTTTTTCCTCCAAGGCACTGCGCCAACCGGAAGCACCGGAGACTCGATGGACACAGGACCTCACTGGACCATCACTGCAGCATTAAAGTCTACGAACTGACATCGAAACTTGGGCCCACCATGCATACCGGACGCTGTTTATGCTGCGTTTGATCAACGGTTTCGGGCTGATTTAATGTCCGAGCCGAGAGTAAATTAAATTGTGAACCTGCTGAACCATAATTTAAACGATTTCTATTACGTGCCCCACACACGGTCCCGGCTCATCCAGCCCATCCTGCCTGCCGTCAGCCACTTGGCTGTAATGGCACCCATTAAGGGGCCGCTAAGCGCCATTTTCCGAATATCAATATTTTACGCGCAACGTTCCGTTTGCGAAGCGGCCAAATATGCAACCGACCGTAAGACCGGCCGGGAAATGGTTCATTATTTTCGGTAAATTTTCGGCCCATGCCCGTGGGGGTGTACGTAGGTCCATCGCACTATGGGGAATTTGTATCAACTACACGCGTTTGGGAACATTATTTTAGTCATTTTTCGTTAAGGTATTTTAACGCCTCAAGTTATGCAATCGGCATGACAACTGAACGGATATCATAGTTTTCAATTTTTTAAAGGATAGTCATCGACATTTTGATAAAAATCTGTTCATTTATGCGTGTAACCATCCTCTACTTCCTACCAAGGTGACGTCCCAAGCATCCTAACAAGTTAGCCCTCATAATTGGCCTTCTTTCTACGCCATTTTCCATGCCGACTGAATCTCAGTTTCTAGCTTGCTTTTGTCTCTCAATAAATTTTCCATTCCACTTATTGTACGTCACTTTTGACGCTTACAAAGCCCCTCCAAGGACATCCGTGCTCATTTTGGGCCCGGATCAACGTTTTCGATATTTTTCGGGAACTAACAATCACCTTGATTCATGATCAAATAAATACTTTTCACTTGCATATGCACATTTGATTGTTCGAATAAAACTTAAATGCTTCGCCCATTACCCGCTCAATGTCCGCCTTTTCCCCATAGTGTGTGGCGGACAAATTATTGCTGATGCCACGAGGCAACACTAACACACCGCTCACGCACAGGATCAATCGGCCGCCGGACCACCGGAAGCGTTACTGTGCGACAGGGTATTTTTTGTTGTTGCTACGCTGTTTAATTAATTATGAGAAATATTGGCAGCCGAGGCTCAAAACAAAAACTGGCGACCCCCGAAGTACGAGTTTAGGGGGCCATCCATTTCCCCCAAGCGCCCCAGGCGCTCTCCCAGGGCAGGGAGCATCATAAAGTTTATCAGCCAAGCCGACGGCCGATCGGGAGTGGTGGAAATTTTGCGCCAAACGCTCCACCGTTTAATCACCGTCATGGCGTCGCCATGGCGCTTGCCGCTTCACAAAGGCCGTTTAGAAATTATTATAACGACGACGATCAGTTCTGTCACAAAAATGGTGGACCATTAAAATGAAATTACGTATTTCGTACCGGGTGGGTGGTTACTTCCGGTATGCTGCAATAGTTTCCGGCCCAGCACGTGCAGCGAGTGTGTGTCCGTTCATCATCGGACAAGTGAGGCGTGTGCAGTGAGACGATAAATTCAATTTTATAGTTTTCCTCCCCGGCATGGGCGGCAGTAATGGCGGCCCGGGCGGCCAGGGCGGCCGACCCCCGGAATAATGTTGGCCACTTGCCGCGGGAGCGCTGAAGTATGGTCGAACGCCGCGGAGGCTCGGAAAAACCGAACGGCGGACCCGGGGTCGCTTCGCTGTCAGTTCGCGCGATGATTGTGAAAATGAATACTAACTCACCCACTCTGCTTCGGCTCTGTTGCAGACGAACCCGTCGTGTCGGTGCATCTGGCGAACGAGGATCCGAGCCGCGTGATAACGCGGGCCGAGGGCGAAAACGTCACGCTCAAGTGCCGAGCCGACGCCCGACCGCCAGTGTCATCGTTTTCCTGGTACAAAAACGTAAGTATGACCGCAGGGAGGCCATATCACTTCCGCTGCTCCGGTGCCCCGCTGGCCGACACCTCACACATTATGCGGGAGATGCGTCTTTTGACCGTATGGGTCATGCTCGGGATGCTTGAAATGAACCGGAATCCGGCAACCGGAAGTGAGCACCGTATGCTGCGGTGTCGTACGATGCCAGGGACTTATCGGTCGCTGACCACCAGCCCCGTCCGTGGTTCGGGTCGACGATGGCGGCGAGATGATGGGAGCGTCCACCGGGACGGGCTTCCGGTGTTATGGGTTTCCGGCACGTAATTAAATCATTAATCCCTTATTTCAAACAAATTAATCTTATTACCTTACTCCGCTCGATGCCCCGCGGTGGCGGGCTACTTCAGATATAATTAGTTTTGCCACTGGCCACCGCCGGGTCCACTTCGGGCCCACGACTTCTTCTGTCCGCTCGAATAAAGTCCTGGAAGTACGATGACGCAAAGCGTGGCCGCCACTGTCTGGGTGTCCGGCTGATCTCAGGTTTTTTGTAACGGATGTCGGATCTTCAACCGTCGGATCTTCTCGCTATCGATCGATCATCGCAGTCTGGGGAGGACGGCAGGACCTCTTTTGCTCTCGCCCCCTCCCAAGTCAGTTTGCTAAGCGGATGAGCCAAAGGAGAATTTATTTAATTAAAGTGATACGGTTAATAACTTAATCTGTCCTCCGAGGAAGGTAACATCAGAAGTGGCACCGAACGCACGTACAAATTTGAGAGAATCTTTCAAGACTTTCCTATCTAGTCCTTAAGTCGTTTTTAGAACCAAAATTACTTCTTTTCATTTGCTAATAATCGCATTATCATTATGTTAATGTTATGCTTTTAAACTTCATGAATCATCGTTTTTTTTAACTGGTTTCGATCTCTGGAGATTTCAATCATCTTAGAGATTAAAATCGAAGAATTGAAGTCAGAATCATTGGTTTCGTCACGTAAAAAATCCAGTATCGCCTTATGCGAGGTCTGTCCAAGAAGTATCTGTGTAAATTAAACCATTTTCGAGGCTTGGTTCGATTTTCAGCTTCTTACAGCATCGAATTACCATGAGAGGAGTTACTGAGAACCTGAGCATATCAGTGTTCGTGATGCAAAACCCGAGAATTGTTTCTCCATAAATCTGCTCTTTTTTGGCGCAAACGACGCATAACACTAAAATAGTATTTTTTGTTGACGGTTTGGCCTTTTGGTAGGAATGCATAATGCACCACACCACGCTAATCAATCTGCGGCTCACCTTTAGCACTCGATAATTTACTCTATGGATTGGTCGTTTCCGTAGCGTAGATCCAAATGTCCACTTTAGTTATGATGCGTTTCATTTTGTCTTGACACTCGAAAAACATTGGCAAGCAGCATTGAAGACAGTTGGGAAGCATTCATACACTTCGGCCTAGCGTTGCTGCTCCACGAAATGGAACGATTTTGGCACCAATCGACATTTCACTTTTCTAAGAAAAAAACGATCATTCAAAAGGGTTTCCACTGTTCCTTTCGACATTCCAGCGAGGTCAGAAAGAGGTCGGACTGTCAATCGACGATTTTGGAGCACCAATTAGTTGATGCTTTTTGTCGGTCGATATTGATGGCCGTCTTCTTTAAACATTTTGCGCCTTCTGATAAACTTTTTTGTGATTGCTTATTTATGATCTTTGCTCTGTAAAACTACGAACGAAGAAATTCAAAACAGTGGTGTATGATACACCCTATTTACCAAATCACTTGATTTCGCTAGAGTAATTCTATGGAAAACATGATGACATGGGCGAACATCCAAAACCTGTAGCATTAACCTACGCGCACGCTTTCGATTGCGACGGTTTGTCAAGGATCGTTTTAAAAATACAAACCGGAAACGGAACACACACGAAACCGAAGGACCGGTCGTGCCAAGCGTGTGTACGCAATCGAAAGCGAAAGGCAATCCTGAAAACCTCGCTCGGAGCGATGAAGAAGATAAATTTAATTATGATATGCTGGTTCACCATCATCACTGCGCCATTCCGTTTCCCTAATGTTGCGGTCCAAGTCATGCTCCGAAATGACACTTCCCCGCGGGCAGCCCACCCGCCCACGTCGTGCATAGTTTTCCATCATTAATTCCGCACCGAAAAGGGCTTCAGCTGAGAAGACGACGCTGGGCGACCGCGCGGACGGTCCGTGCAAATGACATTTGAGACAACAGCAATATAGAAGCTCGGTCCTTAAGTGGTCCTCGGTCCCGGTCGCTGTGACCTTGCCGCTAAGGGGTTTTGTGTAAATCATTCAACGCAACTGTTCGCGAAGCCGGGCTTGGCTGGGGGTCCTACTGAAGGAGATACACTTTGTGCCACTCCAACGTCAGGGGATCGATACGGGGCGGCTTCCGGGGCGGCTTCTGGCAGTGGATTGCTTTTCCATTTTTGAACATCTTCGGTCGCTTCGCTACAAGCTCAGCTCCTTATTTAAACCCACCCGGCCCGGCCCACGAGCTCTGCTGCCATCGTCACTGTCGGGCTCTGTCTGGGTCTTGAGATGTCTTCCATCGGTGATTGGTCGGGCGGTCCTTTTTTCCTCCTCGACTTCGGCCCGGTTCGGCCAATTGCGAAGGGTGTTCCCTTCGTTCTGGTTCCCACATGTCTACGTCCGGGCAGGATGGTGGGGGTGGCAGGATCAAATGAATGGCAGACAGTTTGGTGATGGTACCGAAGATAAAACTAATTAATTTCCCAGCGATTGTAAGATGTCGCTGCTAGAGTGCCATCCATTCACGCGACAACCACTCCGCCGTCGGTGGAGCCGTGCTGGCGTAAAGTTTGCGTCCTCATTCGCAACACTTGCCTTGGGCTCCTTCGCTTGGTCCGCGTTGGCCACGTGGTCCATTGGCCGTGCGTGGCGTGAATCACTGCGCCTGCCTTTTCGGGGGCGATACCCCATCGTTCCGGTACCAGCATCTTGTTTTTCTTTCGTCCTATTCTTGGCTCAGCATAAAGTTTGCCGATTACCAGCAGCAGCAAGTCGCTGAAGTCAATCTGCGATAATTGACAGGCGGTTCGTTTGGTGGTTTGTTTGACAGGATCGGGTCCAGCGGGTTGGGACTGGCTCTCCGAGTTTCATTCCAGCGTAAATAGTAATTAAAACTCTCAAACCTCAGATTTCGGAGCCACTTCTGGTGGGGGGATTTCCGTTTTAGGTCCACTAACCCGCCATTAGATCGATTGCACGTCGATTCGGCAGCCACCGAATGCCGCCGACAATAATGTGGCAAATTAATGTGGCGCCGAAAGGACGCTGTAAATGATGCTTAAAATTCGTCCTTCGCTTCCCGACGGTAACCTTGAGCAACAGTTCCTGGCCGTTCCGTGGATACCGGGAACGAATCAATAAATGATTTTTCACCAGCGTGACCGCCGGTTGAACATGACATATCGTTTCCAATTTTGCACCAGCACGCGGGTGCCCGGTTCCCGACGGCGCTACATCTATCAATCGATTGACAACTCCACTCCGGCGCCAAGGTAACGAGCATAATCCGAGCCCGAGAGAGCGACGTTCGCGAAGTACGTTTTCTTTCCCGCCCGAAGCCCTCAGGACCGGCAACGAGCACTTTTGTTACACGCGAGCTTGACAGTTCAATTATAGCTCGATTTTTCACCTCCAGCCGGGGGGCGCTGCATAACCCTTTTTCCGGTGCTCGGTGTGCCGGGCCACCACATTGGCCACCTTGCCGGTGGCAGAGTGAACCATCACCGGGAAACACTTTCGCGCACCTCGCGCGGTCGTGGAGAAACGCTTTCTGGCGGGTCCAGCTACATCACCGGGCGCGACCTTCGGACTACCATCATATCCGAAGGGAATGGCAACTAGAGGTAGTGCCACTGGTGGTGGTGCAAAAAACAAGTGCATTTCCCGACCGAACATGGCAGCCAAAGATTTGTAACAAATGTTCATCTATCGCAACGAGATCTATCATTAGCCGGCTTCGGCTGGCTTGGCAGGCGCACCGGGATCGATGCAAGCGGGGGACTCCAGACAATCCGAGGGGGGCGCTAATGATGCCACGAGGCTGTGGGCGAATGTCACCCCGGAGGGCCACAGGAAAGCGTCCTCGGTGGTGGCCTTCTCGGATTCCACGGTTTGTCACACTTACTTTATCATGTGTCTGTCGCCGTTGTCGCCGGCGTCGTTCAGGCGAAAGGAACGGGCCAGGAACGGTTTTTAAAGTAACTTTTTCTCCTCCGTTCCAGAACATGCGGATGTCCGGCGAAAATGGAGAAACCTTGTACTTGACGCAGCTGGAGCGGGAAAGCGCCGGATCGTATGCATGTGCCGCGTCGAACACCGAGGGCGAAACGCGCAGCTCATCGTTAACGCTCAAGATACAGTGTAAGTATCAGACACCTGGGAGGTTTCGGGACCGAGAGCGAGAGATTCGTGTTTTACGCAACGGTGTGGCAACTGTAGCTCGAGACTGGTGTGAGAATAATTAAACGAAGCAAGGTTCTTCTTCGATACAATCCGCAACTCAGCGTTGATTGAAGAGGTTTTTCAAGTTCACTTTTCGCAAATACCTTTCCGGGTAACGTTGCTCGTCCTTGGATTGGTTCATCGGTTTCTATGCGATAGATGTCAGTTTGAGTACTGAGTGCAAAACTTTAACTTGGTGCTGGATACGGCTCTGCCCGTTCCATAATCATAAATACTAGGTCTAGACAATCCGGTTTGATACGTGGCTCGAGCTGTCGATTTGGTTCTTCGAACAGTCCGTTATGCAGGGATCATTCTTTTTCTGCTATATGCTGAAGTAAAGGAGTACAGAATCACATCAAATGCTTGTAGAAGCTTACACTGATCGTGCTTGTGGAAGGTTGCAGTGCTTTAAGCGGTTTAAAAAAATTAAACATGTCGATTTTGATTTCACAGAGAACGTCGGAGGACTCCAAAAACGTTCGAAGATCTTGAACTATAAATACTTTTGGACGAAAATAACATGTAAATGCAACAACAACTCGCGGATCAGCTTAATGTGTCCCAATATGCCATTTCCCTACGTTTCAAGGCCCTGGAAAAGATGAAGAAGAATGAAAAATGAGTGTCGCTTTAACTGAATGAAAAGCTACAGAAAAACTGAAAAACCAAATGTGAAATTCTGTTCGCCAGGTAAAAAAGGAATTTATTTCTCCATCAGGTCGAGAATGAGAATAGAAAGTGAATTCATTTTGAGAATCCTAAAAAGAAAAAACATATTTAAACCAAAAATCAAATCCATTTGGCAAAAACACACTGATGGGTGTCTGTTGGGATCTGATCAGAAAGTTGTAGTGCTCCCAAATGCTCCCAAAACTAGGGGAAACCGTTAATGCAGATCGGTAGGGACAAGAAATGATCAATTTAAACCATGCATTAATCGAGAAACGACCACAACGGGCCGAAGTGCTTCTGTATCACATGTCCTTAAAAGAGGCAAATACAATGAATGGTTCAACAACCAGTTGTAATTTCTCGCCTCTCAATACAAAGTGACGCCGTCAGGAATCCGACATTGAGAGTTATACAGAACTGGTTCTTTATTGATGTCCAGTGAAACATCATAAGAATGTTTTCGATTTGGATAAAACATTCAGAAAATGGTGATGGCTATCCAATCGTTATCGCTGCTTGTGGATTGTTCTCTTATCATTAACAATAAGCAAGTTGAGCATTTTTTCCATAATTAATTATGGCTTTGCCTATGTTCGCAATTCTTTTGATGTTAACTACTTTTAATCTTAGAAATTCGTTAGAAGGCGTTTTAGCATTCATTTTTATACAGAAACACTCTCCAACTCACGAACGCCCGTCGAATTATTGATTACCATCCATACACCTTGTAAAGCCATCAACAGGCACGAAGCTCTGGTGTTCTTCGGCTACATAAAATTAAGCATAATGCCGCATAATTTTGCCAACCCTCTGGACTCTGGATATTGAGGCTTCCAAAAGGAAGCGCCTGCCGCATTCCGTGTGCCGCCCGCTCACTCACTCACACTTTATTGCGTCGGCCGTCCCGGCGACCATTACCATAATTGAAAATCCATGAAATTTTAAGGTCCACTCCCACGTTGACCTTTATGGAGCGGCCACCGACTGAGATTCCACTGAGGTCTCGGATCGGAAAGCCCCACGTGGGGCTAGATACGATTCACGGGGTCAACAGTGAGCGAAAAAAGACACATTAATGTTCGCTACACATCGTCTTCGCCGCAACACGGTCAAGGGCCGCCCTAGCTGAAGGATGGAGATGTTGCAGCTTTAATAATCGGGACCTATTTAAATGTAAATTGGGCGTCTACGTGGAGCGGGCGGCGCTAGCGTGGCGTGAGTCTGCTTGGAAATACATAATTGATTCACGATAACAGATCCTTGCTGCTGCTATCGTGGTGGTGTTGCTTTTCCCAGTCTCGCGAAACGCCACGGACGACGTACGGACCGCGTTTCGGCTTTCGAAACGAACGTCGAGGAGCCAATTCTTCGCAATTCTTGTTGGAAAGAACACGAGAACCAGCGACGATGGTGTCCCTGGTATTTACAGCTATTGTTTATGGATCGATTTCTTGGTTGGTTACTTGTTTACCAACAGACCGGCCTTCGCTTTCGTTCATCAACACTATGTTTGAACATTTGCACGGAACAGAATTAAAGCTGCGTGACGTCGCCCAATGACGCCCATTTCTTGCATTTAAAGTCTGGGGCCGTGAATGTAAACGAATGACACAACGATTCCATGCGACTCGCGTGCGACTCCTGCCGGGGATGCCCATTCAATCGCTAACAACTGCTTATCAGCGATCTGGTCCCAGTTCATCCTGTGCCGATGGAAATTACAATCTGCCCGGCTCAAGCCAGTGAAAGCCTTCAACGTCACGAGTAAGTCTCCTTCAATGGGACCGGTTTACCTACTGCGCGCCGTGGCCATTCGGAGATTAGAGGCGAACAAAGACCGAACTCTGGCGCAGCCAGCGGCGATAATCAAGACAACTTCCCAACCAATGATAACCAATGCTGGGAGGTTTGATCATCCTTTCGGTACAATTTTCAAGGGTCCACTTCGTGTTGCGGGCCCCTACCAGCCCCTTTTGGCCCGCCGGCCACAAAACTGTGGGCTATGGCGTGGAGATAATCATATTTCCGTTTCCGAATCCGAAAGAAGGCCCCACCCCGGTAACCCCGTTTGTTTGGAGTGATAACATTTCGGATCCTTATTTTTTTTCTCCCTGGGCCTTTATCCGTCTTCGTGGAACACACGAAGCTAGTCTCGGGGTCGCCGTTTCGGGACATGGTTTGATTCATGGACGGGGCGCTTGCGATCTGCTGGTGATTGTTAGCAGAATTCCCGAAACAAAATGGTAACCAACCCGAACCCGGAGCAAATTTGGGGCCTCAAGTGGCTGCTGTTTGTGACCTTAAAGCTCAAAACTCACTCTCAGCGCTCGGAGCTCTCCGTTCTCTATCTCCAAATGAATGGTTAATGATTCGGGGTTAAGTTCAACGTACTTGCGTCACCTGAGGGTGGGTTCAGCCTCGGCTCAACCCAAACAGCCGTTCGCCCCGAAATTAGTACCGACACTGTGGTCTGCCGGCGGGAGGGCTTCAAGGACATTTTCGTCCCGCCCGTCTCGAAGGTGTCGAAGGTGGTCCATGGCGCTGCGAGCGAAGGAATTAAAATTTCTGAATAATAAATGAACGGAACGAAGGAACGACGAGCTGCCCGAAAAGATGCCGCTCTCTGTGCCGGTAAGATGGCCAAGGTCCAAGACCCGGACGGGCCACCGTCTCATCCCACCGTCGCTTTGCCGTTATTGTTTGCACCTCCTTAGCGTGCACAATCCCTTCGAGGTTCGCTGCGAATCTCGGGTCGGGCGGAAGCTGCCAGCCGGAAACGGGACCACGGGACCGGGTCGCCGGAACGAGGCGACTTTGTTTTGTTTTTGTTTGCCAAACACAAACAACTCGCTCGCCGCGCAGTCTAAGAAAACGCCCCGCCCTGGCCCGGCGAACTTACTTTGTGCCGAGCTCTTATGCTCCGGGCGCGCTCTGGGCCCTTGAAGCGTAGGGAGGAACCGAATTCCTCGGCTCCCGTCGGCTTGAAGCCTTGTCATGCTCTCGTGTATTCGGTTTCGGTCAGCCGACTGCTACACTGAGGTACTCCCAAGGCTCGCCGTGGACGCGAAGAAAGCTCCAACGGGCATTCTTTTAATGTTGCAATTTACGAATATTTTCCTGTAATCACGCATGTTCGTACAACGTTTCGCACGCCTTCGGGCTTCTCGGAAATGAATAAATTTCTTACCTACGACGGAGCAACAGCGCGCACCTTGAAAATTATTCTCCAACTTATGGCGAATTATTATTTTTTAATTTATCAATTTTTTTTGTGCTTTAAAAGCTTACCTTTAGGTTAAATAACAATTTTCCCGTGTTTGTGAGAGAAATTCTGCTAAGCATCGCATTGAGACACAACACAAGGTGCTTCGAGCACATGGTAAAGATGGTATTCATTTTTATGTAGCCAAATGAATAACATTCGCACAACACAATTCGCTCGAGGTCATGTATGGTGTTGAACTGAAAAGAATTCAGGGTGGTTCTCTTCAACACATGACGATAAGAGGAATGCTCTAAAGGACTCCTTCCGAATCAAGTTCTCAAAAGGTTTCTTAGTTTTTAATGAAAATTATTTGAAGATTTCAATTTAAACTAGGATATTAAATTTAATGTGCCCCAAAAATTGATTCTACGAACAGCACAACTTTGAGCTGTGCTTTCGTGGTGAGTCGAAATTCAGTTTAATGTCGGAAAAGCGATGAATTACATCAATCAGTTGATACTTCAAATATTTGCACCATGTAATCCCACAATCCATATTTGGAAATATGTTTCATTTGCCATTTCGCTCATCCACTTGTATTTTGTACCTAAACTCAACGAATGGTTGAATATCAACAGAACGGATTTTACTAAAATCAAACGTTGTAAAAGTAAATAATTTAGAGCTGCTTTAAAACTAAAACAACATTCTTTCCCTTTTCATGCTGCAGATGCGCCACGCTGCAAACCGGGAACGGAGCAAACGTCGGTCGGTTCGCTCAACATGCACTCGCTGCACGTCAAGTGTGAGGTCGAGGCCGACCCACCGGACGGGGTGCGGTTCAGCTGGACGTACAACAACACCCGGAACGTGTCGCCGGTCCTGAACTCGCGCATCAGCTCGCACGGCCTCGTCAGCACCATGACCTACCTCCCGCAGTCGGACTCGGAACTGGTGACGCTCGCCTGCTGGGCAATCAACAACGTCGGCCGTCAGACTGTTCCCTGCCTGATACACATTTTACCCGCAAGTATGTCCTGCCACTGCTCCGACCGAACACAAACGCAGTCGGTGAATCTGCATCGAGCGACATCTTGTATCGCGCCGGAAGCAATCGTTTCGGAGCTAGAGCTTAACCCCACCTGACATCGATTAGAGACCGGCGGGGATAATTTGCATATGTGGAAAAAGGACCGCTGGTGGTGTGATTTTTACTCAAACGAGCGGTGCCAAATCAAATCAGGCTCCATCAGCCCCAGGGCGTAGCCGGTCGGGTCGATACGTAGATTGTTGGGTGCGCTGCAAACGAGAGTTTGCCGATTGCTATACACGCCGACTTACTGCGCCGTTTGGTATGGCTTTTAATTAAAAATACTGATGTTTGTGTCTTCTCCCTTCACTTTTTCACATTTCCGGTTGGCGCCCGCGCGCACGCTCATTTCCGGTTGCTACGCTATCGAACAGAGATCCCAGATACTCCCCGGAACTGCGAGCTGCACAACGACACGGTGCTGGAGGTGGTGTGCCAGGCCGGCGGCGACGGTGGTCTAATGCAGTCCTTCCTGCTCGAGGTCGTCGGCGGTCCGGTTCCGTCGGTTTACAATGTGGACTTCACCCGGGGGCCCCCAACCGAGATCGATAATGAAATTTCCACCATGAACGACCAGGTAATGGCATTTGTTTGTTAGCATGCTCCCGATTCTCCCCCGACACCAGAGTGAGCCCAGCGCGGACCATCATTTGCTGGTTCTCCCGAAAAAAAAAACAACAAAAAAGCTTTTGACGAAGAAAATCGCTTTCGACAATTAGTGGCAGTGGAATGTCAGCCTAAGGAAGAATTGGATTTCACGAAATTTCGATCGAATCGAGTACTTTAATGGCAGAGCCTTCATTCGTATCAAGGCCTGGCGCGTGTGGGCCAATGCCGTTCCTTATTCATAATTTACGAAATAAATTCGTTTTGAAACAAACATTAGCGAACCACAAACTGAGGGACGACCTGAGCGACCATTTTACAGCATCGCCCAAAAAGAGGAAGTGAAGCTGCATGCACTGAAGAGGCGGTGGCGGTGGCCTCGTGGCCGTTGAAAAACTTTTGCACTAAGCTCCGACGTGATTGTCTGCTCGGCTCGGGATTCCGCGAGTTGGTTGTCGAGTTTCCGGGCGTTACGTTAATGGCCGTGGCCTCTCGCTGGTCCGGGGATCATCTGCAAACGGACCCGTCCTGGCTGGCTGGCTGGCTGGACTGTGCCGACTTCCCGAGGGCACACCGCCACACACACGCGGAATGTCACCGGAAATACCAGCAATTAAAACTTAATCCCGTGCGCTTGTTTATTATTTTCGTCCACAGGCCACATTAGCGCCATTATTTCGCATCCAGGAGCAGATACCGCAGTTTAAATTGCACAGCTTAGAACCGGGACGTGACTATCAGCTGCTGGTGTACGCCGTCAACGCAAAGGGCAAAAGTGATCCTCCGTTCGTTATCGATAAAGTGCGCGTCGGGTCGGCCCTCGTGCCACCGTATGGTAAGTTGTGGGCCCTTGTGAGATCCGCGGAATTTGCGAGTTTATGAATCGAGTGCATTAAGTCGGGCAAAATGGGTTGCGCCCTCGGAAGCTATAATAATCGCATTCTTGCCTGGCGTCAGTGTTCGGGAAGCTTTGGGGCACTTGCGCACAGATGCACTTGTGGGTTGGCATACAAATCGTAGAAACTTTCCAGAGAACTGAAGATGTGTTCAAAACACTATTAGCACTCTTGATCTTGGTTTGAGTGTTTTGTTTGTTTGTGCAAGTTAATGAGATCTATTTAAACTCCACACGGACGATTTAAACTCTGAGACGAGTCAATACTAATTTGAATGGTGCCGCAAAACAAGATATCCGACTCATTTTTGTTAAAACAGTAGAAAAAACCTTAAAGATAAAATGGTATCTCATTCGTTATGCTTTCAAACAACCTTCAGTTCAATATAATTGAGTACAGTTCGATTCCTTTTGGAATCATTAGAATAAACAGACAATCCAATTTTGTCAAACTTGTTCGGACCTTTCATTGCGATCGAACAAACAAGGGATCCTCTTGAACATGAATCCGTAAAATATACAAAAAAATATAATTTTTTGTTATAAGAAAGAAAAATGAGACTGTTCCTCTCCGAAGATGTTAGACCTTTTATAGGAAGCGCAAAATAAGTCGCAATCGCGCGATAAAAATCAAGTCGAGGCCCAGAAATGAAAACGTTTGCCTTTGCAGTGTTCTTCGCAGAAATTTTCACATTACATATAACGTGTTTTTGGATGCTTCCGACGTATGCAATTGAATCAAAATTATAGTTGAAGCACGAAAAGGTTTTGAGGAATTATGGAAAGTGCCACGGGGTCAATCAAACTTCATCATCTCATGATGATTGCTATTTTAAATTTGATTATGGTAATGATCTATCAGTAGAATTAATCAGTGGTTGATGTTTCAATCCATCGAACTGACTAAGTTAATAACTATTTCCGCAATGCGTATGGTGCCATTTTTACTTCAAAATCTAGTAAAAGAGCAAATTAACCATCTTCGAATTAGATTGGATTTATACAAAACTGTGTCCACTGTCAGTTTCCTGAAGCGCGTTTATATTTTTTGCTCCATCGCCAGCAAACCGCCTGCTCAACAGACGTCAGCTTCATCATGGCTAGTATTAAATTATTTCCGCATTTATTCCCACAGTGGACGAAACTATCATCTCGGAAGACCCAACGCCAGCGGAAACGTCCCACCAGAACAAGCAAAAGCAGCAGTCGCAGATGGTGATGTTCGCCGCTGTGGCAGCCGCCGTAGGAGTCATCATAACCTCAATTATCGTGGCCGGTTTCGTGGCGATATGCAGGCTCAAACGACCGAAACCACCCGAGCCCCAGGAAGTCCGGAAGCGCATGCGGTAAGCTTTTTTGGCCGTTGCCCGAGAGAAGACAGAAAAGAAGCCACCACATTCCACCCATTTCATGGATCTGTCCCATTTCACGTTTCCTATCGAACGCCGGACGATCGGGCCGTGTTCGGAGCCACCGGGTTTTTGCAGTTCGAGCAAACCGTGAATTGATTTCGTGCTGACGGTGGGAAAACTAACACACCGTGGCAGGCAGCCACCAAATGTAGGGTACAAGAGGTCACCGATAACATTCGACATAAGCGAAATCTTATGTGCACTTCAAATTATTATTCGACATTACATTGCTTCCAGCAAGAGGAAGATGTATCAAAGACAGTGGCCGAAATGTAGTGATTCGATTAACTAATAGGCCAACTAAAGGCAGACTATCCTAAAATCATCCCCTCATTTAGTTAGGTAGTAGATTGAACGGCTCTATTTTATGTTTGTCTAATTTTCATGCATTTTGTTTCGATTCCAGCAGTAAACTGGATCGATGGCTTTACCATATCGAAACCCCGTGAAGCATGTTGCCAAATAACTCTTTGAAATAATTGCAATTTATACTTTCTTGCTATCTTTCGCTGAAATATGCTTCGTTTAATGCTTTCTGAGCCGATTTGCCCTCACCAAACGCAGGCCGGCGGAACGGAACGTCTTCAAATTTTCCTTTCGATTTCATCTGACCACGGTCAATCGCCAACGCTCTCTTCGATTCGGCCCACGGTAACGAGTCTGAGGTTGGGCTGAGAACGGTGTTTCCACTGCTGGGCTGTTCACCTCCGGCGAGGTACTCAAGGGACCAGCCCCAGACCCAGCGGGGGAACGAAGCACATCGCTCCGTCGTTTTTATGAGCGATTCCAAATCGAAGCGGGCGCCCAAACGCCCAAGCGCTTCTGCGCTGGCGAAATAATGATATGCGCCATTCTGCCATTCTTCCATTCTTCACTAATCCCGAGGGTTAATGATGGGTCCGTTTCGTGGGTCCTGCGCATCGGAACCGGCATCATGCTAAAGATCGCCCGAGCAACATCGGCGGCGGGTCTGTGCCGGGTCGGCCACACGGATCGGGCCGTTTCGCATTGGAGAATAATTTTCTGTTTTTCATTTCCCTCTGGGACCACCGGGCAGCCTCGGAACACGGGGCGCTCACCCCGTGAACTTCGTCCGTCGAACCAACGTGGACCCTTGGCGCGGTCCGTTCTCTTGGGCTGGTGCAGAATTTGGCTGCAGTAAACCGGCATTCGGACAGGACAAATGACTTAGATTGTTTCAATTGATAACGTAATTTCAGTGACTTTATGGTTCAATTGAAGCAAGTCAACGGGCGTGTCGCCTTGCCGTGCCGTGCCGGTGGACCGTTTCCGGCCGGACCGGTACTGTCACGGGACACTCGCTCGACTCGCTCGGAAGTGAAATGGTAATGAATTGCTGGCGACGATACCGGTGGCGAAGAACTGTATCGAGAGCGCCGATCGGAACGATGGGCTTCCCGAGGGAGAATAATTATTGCACGCTGACGGCGTCGTCGGCGTCTTCACGAGCCTTGGGCCGGTCGCAGGGTATCCCGTTTGAGGACGATAGGACCGAATGAATCACAACGTGACTTTTGATGGATCTGTTAATAACACCCGAACACAGCCGATGTCGGTGAGATCGGGAGGGCCGTTTCGGTGACGGTGACGAGTGGAATAATTACGAGTCACACAGCAATTAGTCGTGCTCGGGTGTCGAAGTGATAAGCAAAGCTGTCGGAGAGAATGGAAAATTGCTCTCGCTGCCTCGTTACAGAGCCCACTCGGTGTTGAGCCAAACGATGGGGGTCGTAAAGAGACATGGTGATGGTGGCCACCATCGTCCCGCTGTGCCATGATCCTAGCGATTATGTCAAACTTTGCACCGACCTCACGGTTCTGCTCTGCTTCTCGCTCGCTCGCGCTGTAGGCGCCCTTATTAATCTACTCTTCACTGTGTTTACTCTTCCTTCTCTATCTTTCTCTCCCTTTCTCTGCCAGACCTGCCAGAACCGATGTGCCATCAATGTACGCCGAGGACGATGTGTTCGATGATGAGTATCAGCGGCAGCTGGATGTGCGCTGCAGTCGTGCCTCGTCGACCATTAGGAGTAGTCGTTACGTATCGGAAGGATTTGTACAGTATTCGCAACCTAGTCTTAATGGTAAGTAGACCGAGGAAGTAGGCCGGTCCCGGCCGGTGGGCCGTGGAAGCAATTTATTCTGTCCGCTGGGGCCAATCGGGCGATGATGAGGATGCTTCGAAGGCGAAGACACGGCCCGTTCGCTCGCTCGCCTGCTCGACGGCTTGCAATTACGGTGACATGTGGCGGGGAGGAGGCACCGCCCACTGGCCAAAGGATCCTCGGGCTCAGGTCTTACGGTTTTAAGTGCGGCATTAAAAATGCCAAATTGGGGCACGTCACGCACGCGTTCTCCGATCGGCCGGATTGAGGCAGGTATTTCGTGGGACCATTTGCCCAGATCAAGCGGCAACCGAAGCGTTTCGCTATAAACAAATGCCGCAATAAAGATAAAGTCGTCAGTCCCGACGCACGACGACAAATCATACAAGTGAGCTGATCTATTATTTACGGCGTGCACCTGCCCTGGATTATGGGCCCTGGACTCCCTGCGCCGGGCCGAACCCGGCTGGTGCGGCACATGCGGCGGGGATGCATGCAGATGCTGAAAAGTACCCAATTTTCTCCCGAAATCTAATCCCTGGAACGCCGGAGCCGGGCGGGTTCTCCGAAGTCTCGGTCCCGTTCGCATTCTTAATCGCTTCCCGGGCTTCCCGGCGAAGGAAGTTTTCGGTTCCTCACTCAGTGGTCCGTTTCGGGCAGGTTTCCGTCGGATCTGCCATTTTCGGGTCACCCAGTAACTAATGCGTTCGACGACGTCTTTTGCGTTTTCCCGAGCTTCGCCCGATGATGAATGTGGCTTTTCACTCGTAGGGAAATTTGCTGCCTCGAGCCTCGGGGCCACGAAATCGGAGCACGGACCGGGCGGCTCGTGTTCGTATTTGATGCCCGATCCTATTAACGTGCGGCGCTGTTCCCTCCGATTCAATCAATGCCGATTGTATCATATATCAACAAGATGAATGAGGCGATAAACAACCCGTGATGGTATCATCTCTTATGCTCCCGCGCTGGCCCCGTTCCACAACTATCCGGCTGCTAATGCGCGGCTCCTGCGCCCGGACGCGCAAAAGCATCCCTTCGTTGGTTTCGGCTTTTACACGACAGTGAGCAGATGGAAATCTCCGACTGGCCCCGGCTGGCCCCGGAGGGATTCTGTCAAGCAGCAACTCTTTAATTTCGGCCTCCAGCTCCGGCTCCGGCGGGCGAACCTTTTTCGGGTGTCGGCGCGTCGCGTCGGGTTCCGTGCAGCTTGGGAAACGAAGAAAGAAGAAGAATCAGAACCGTACCGTCTTCCCACATTTCCCATTTCGGCCGGGGCGAAGGTTCGCCGGCGAGAGACCCTCGTCGAATGGCCGCTGTATCAGCGGCTAATGTTTGTGGTGTGGTATATTCCGTTTTTCCTCATCGTCGTCGTCGTCGTCGGTGGAGGATATTTTCCCAACGGTGATGGTGGCACAAAACCATCAGCATCACCATCACCGTCTGATGGAAGAGAAATGTTCAAACATCTCGCGGCCCACCTCGCGGCCGGTGGCTAGGTGGCAGGCCAAATGGAATTCAGATTTGCCATCTCATTTTACTTAATTTCACCACCCATTACTCACCCACCCGTCAGCTGCGGCTTGCTGCGGGAATTGTGCGCATTCTGCACGAAACAGCGCCACGGATGGTTCACCTTCGCCCACGGCAGCCACACAAAAATACGCAAATTCGATTACGTGATGATGATAATCCAAATCAATAAATACATGAGATAGCGAAGAGCGCACGGAGCGGCCAGGTGTTTCCGTTTTCCAGCGCTCCAGCAAGAGCTGGAGGCCATTAGTGTCGCCTGGCCTGACACCGTCTCGCGGCACCCTCCTCGCGCCCAGTATCGGCTACTGGCGACAGAATTATGCGCCGCCACTTTTGTGGCATTCAATTTATGGACATATCTAGCCAGTGTGGAGGGCGTGGTGAAGGTGTGCGCTAATGCTGAACGGCACTAGATGGATGGCCTCGGGCAATCGCCAGAAATGTGGCCGTCTTGGGTACGGCAAGCGTGAGCGTGAATGATTGTCTCCGCATACTTTAGCTTCGTTCGCGGATGGGCCATCAATGGGCTGGCCCCGCCGTCTAGACTGGGCACCTTTGTACGGCAAAAAGTATATTTTATTCTAAGGTATCCAGCCCTGTTTTTCATAAACTGGGATCGTGTGAGCCAATCGCTGCAACTTTTTACTTTCGTCGTGATGGAGACGCCTGGTGGCTGTTGATGGTTTGTCACGCACTATGAATGGAGGCGCCTGGTGGCTGGTAAACGTTATTTGCTTTATGAGTGTGCATGCTCCTTAAACGAGCCCAGAAACGGGTGCTAGCCTGCCGAAAACCCTTTCGCCAGACGATGCTCATCTGATACGCCCCAGCGGTCTCGGCGGAACGTCACTCAATATGGCTTCTCTACACCTACTTTGGACCAGGCGGGCCGGGCCATCTAAAAATACACAAGATACTGTCGGCCGGATTGCATACATTGGCGGCAGAGTTTGGCGAAGCAGTGTCGGCCGCCGCCGCATATCACCGTTATGGGTCTCATGTGACCGTCTGGTCTGAAGTGGCACTGAAACTCGGCGTCGGCAGTGCCAGAGCAATAGGGGAATAGAAAAATTGATGAGCTTCGATAATATTTCACGCCTTCGCTGCGTCCGTAGGCAAGGCCGGGGACCATGCCACCGTACACTACAAAGACAAGGAGCTGAGCCCAATCAAACATCGAATCCTAAGCAAAGTGTTTCGCCGGAAACAGGAGCCTCTATCCTCGATTTTCCCGGGCGGAGCTTTCGGTCTTTGATTTGGGTTGTCGCTAAAGTGTTTGCCTGATTCTGTTTTACTGGGAAGTTACTGGGTCCTCCATTTGGCGCAATTGATAACTTTCGGCATAAAATGGTTTAAACAGTAAACTATTGAACTTCTATTCAAAGGTTTACTTCAATGCATTCCCTTGCTGGAACTGTATTGCTGAAAAGTTTGCAAACCTTCTCTAAACCTTCCGAACAACAGGCAGAACAGGGAAGAACGCCTTCATCATGCGCATTTGTTTTAATTTATTGACCTAGTTAGGGCGAAAACTGTAATGTTTTGTTGTGCATATTTTCCTTGGCTCATGATTTATGGTCCACCAATAACGATCCACATTTTCTTGGCAACCCAAGGATAAACCGGTGAAAAAACAAGAACAGACATAACACCCGAACCAAACAAAGGGACCCACTACTCCATACTCCGGTTTTGTTCAAATATGACCGAAAGCAGTTCCTGGCGGCGCGAACCCAGAGGCACACCGAACAAGGGATCTCCTTTTAGCCCACCACGAGAAAGCACCTCCGAAAGTGCGTAATAAGGTTCGATCCGACATTTGTTCGATGGGAGAAAGAACGGGGGATCCAACCCCCGTGGGGGATATCATATGCAAATATGTAATGTGTTTGCCCGGCCGGTCGGCAGCTTTACTGGACCGTCGAAGGTCGAAGTTCTGGTCCACGGCAGACAGGGCCAGTGTGAGAATCCATTTTCATACACACACACACAGTTTTCCGGGCTGCCGAAACGCGACCCACCAAGATACGCCGGCTGTCCATCAGAAGTGCCTAGTGCCGGCCGGCCGGCCGACCGGAGACCGTAGAACCTTACGGCAAGGAACCGGAAAGAACTTGCTCCATCATCATCTTCTTCATGGCTGGCCAGAATCCATTGTGGCACAGACATTGTTATTACTGGTGGGCCTTTTTTCTTCTCCGGAGCTCGGGACTCTGAACCATACATACATTGTCCTGACACATAGATATGTCGTCCCTTTTTCGCCGGTGCCGTTCGCTTGCCCGGGAAGTCAGCATCCGAATCCGATGCCGAGGGTTCCGATTTTTCGAGAGCTGCCAAAATCTAGCCAAAGCTCCGTGTGCCCCCCCGGGGGGATTATTAGCAAATTTTTGGTTTGTATTGCAAGCAGCAGAATGGCAGAAACACATAGCACATGTTTTTGTGACTTCAAATATGGGCCATGTTTTCGGTGCGGTTTCTTTATGGGCTGCGAAATGTGATGGAATTTTCGGTACGCTCTAATGGCTGGGCTTTCGGCTCAAGCAGATCTTCCCACCAGCCAGCTCGACACAGCCATCCTTTTACATTAATCTCTCGGGCATTGTTCGGCGGGATCGATGGAAGCTGATGGCCCCGGCCTCTCGACCGGCACCGTATTGTTTAGCCAAATTTACGATCTTTGTTCCGTGTTTACAAAATCTGTTTATTATCTGCTTTGGGAATTGCGAGTTTGGTAAAAGTCGTCCTTTCTATGACGCTTGTGATGTGGTTTGAAATGGAATGTGGCTTGCCGTGGTTGCCAATTTGCTGCCTTCTTTCTTCCACAAGGTCACTGTACACCATTCTTGTTTTTTTGTTTAAGATCCATCAACTGATTTATCCTTTTCATTACCGTTTCCGGTTGGCTTTCCGTCCGTTTTTGGTTGCAACTCTTAATTTTAGTTTATATTGCAGATCCTGATCTGATATTGCCGCGCGGAGGAGATATCGAGTTCACGACACTGGCCGGAGCTTAACAGAAACCGACGTGCGGTGAGCAGTGAAAAGTGCGGCAGGAAGGCGGGAAAGCGTTCCAAGAGTGGCTTTGGCCATCCCCCTGCACCGGTTCAGATAAATATAAAGCTGAGTAATGGAATTATTTCATAGCACCCGTAGGAGCATCAGTGGAGCATACTTTTTAAGGGCCGCTACAAACTCTGGCAAAACTGTAGACTAGAAGGCGAACCTAGCCGCGAACGGTGACATAGTCAAAAGGGTTGAAATGAAGAAAATGAACAAAAAAAGAAACAAATCAAAAGTAGTTAAAGCAAGCAAATGATCAATGAGTTACAATTAATGGCGGCCGGGGCCGAGAGACGAGAAGTTTGTGTCGCCCGGCCAAATATTTTAAAGTTAGCGTGAACGGTGCGATTGAATTGCGACGACAGTGACCCCGGATCACGATTCCAATAAATTTGTGTCGCATGCAAAGAGTTTATTAGTAGCGAGTAAGTGAACCTGTTTTACCTTCTGTTTCGCGATCGAACCTAACATGACCTGGAATTAACAATCATCGTTCCGGGACGGTGTTCGTCAGTTATTGCGATTAAGTTTCTGTAAAATATATATAAACGAAGTAGCGTGACGTGGTCAACCAAACTAACTGGAAAAATTAGTAACAATTGACCGAAGCCCGAACGATTGTTGGATACCAGACGATACGCTCCACTCTGGAGCATACGATTCGTAGGTGTGGTGTGCAATGAAAACTCCGTCGAAACGAAGAAAAGGACTAACCAGACCAGACTAGACGAACGCAGACGTGCGGAGAAATGAAAACGGACGGCGGACTGTGTTGTGGCAAGGGCACGACACTTCACGCACGTGTTTTTTTTAGGAAAATGCTGGAAAGCCAAATGCAGTTAAACATTTTTAAGCCACTGCCACGTGGCAGCATCCGATCGTGACCATGAAAACCAGTCTTTTAAAGAACTCATGTGTAAAACAAACAACATCAAACAACGGAATCAAACAATATCGAAGCAAAGCGAAAGGAATGACGACAAAGAAAAACCGGGGAAAGTTTTGAGTGGAAGTGGACTATTAACAATCAAACCAATAAAGAAATTCAAAAGGTGACCACTGTGCGTTTCATTTTTCGACAAAATTTTCCATCCAGTGCCGAACTAACTTTTCGCTTTTTGAATAGCCGTTTTCTGATCCTGTCCAAATATTGCTTCCGGTTTCGGGGTGATTCGGACACACACATACACGTAATAAAACACCGCACCAATGGCCACTGTAAACCACGTGTCGAACCGTAAAACACCTAACTTTTCCCCATTTCACCTCCACCATCTTCCGGGTCGCACGCTGTGGGTCTGTATTAAAATGCAAAACACTTGTTTACGGCACTAATCTGAAATCTTGCTTTTTATATCGGGGTCCGCAAATAAATACAACAGCCGCACGGACCAACTCCGGTCTCCGGCCATCCGGCGCCATCCTAGTGCGGTATTTCCCGGGGGACGCCGAAGGTTAAAAGGCGCCTGATCGTTATTGTTTTCCCGCTAACAAGCGTTCGCCGCTCTCGGTGGGCGGTGCGGTTCCGCTTCCCATTTTCCTGCCTGCGGAAACTTCCATCGGTCGGCCGTCGTAAAGGTAAATGTCGTAACGTGTTCCTTATATTTTTTCGCGCCGATTTTCTCTTTTTCTCCCGCCAGGGCGAGTTGACCCGGGCCCTCGTAATCGCTGATGAAATGGATGACACCCAAATTTTGCGAACAATCTTGCCGCTGTGTCTGTGTGTGTGGGATTTGCTGACACGTCCGATTACAGGACACCCGCAGTAAGGACACTCCGAAATTTATCGCCGGGTTCCCGGCTTTCGCGATCGGGGTGGCCAACAAAAAGCGCGTTCTCGAAATGGCGCGTGGAAAATGGCAAAGAAAACTTACGAAAGCTAACCCTAAGGTAGAGAGAGAGAGAGAGAGAGAGAGGACTGGAGGAAAAAATTGAAACGTACGCCAGAAATTATTCATCCAACCCACCGCTCCAGTGGCGCTCCATAAAACCTCGGGCTCGAAATCGTTAAGTCCCGGTTAGTGCTGAAATTAGCAAAATTAAAACGTGACAATTACTCGACTCCGTTCTGCTGCATCGCTTGCCAGCCCGGAAACGGATGCCTTTTTGGGTCATTTACTGGACTCTGGTACAATTTCACAGTGTAATAACCGGGGAGGGGCCGGGGACGAGCCTCAAAAACTATGGTTTGGCCGATTAAGCGGATGCAGCGAGCTCAACTTCAGGCCTCGGTCGCGAAACCAGCTGGGTCGGTGCTCATTTTTATAATTGCACTTTTACGGCGATCGTGCCGAATGAAGCGCAAGAAATGGCGACCATAACCGCTGGGTGGAGAGGCAGAGAGAGACGGGCAGGTTCCTCGGGGTTGTTCCCTTGAAATATTACCACTCGTGTAGCAGCCTGGGAGGGGCGCAGAAATAAAACTAACAGCCACGGTAAGGGCACGACCCGCGTCCCAACCCCGTGAGCAAACGGCGGCTGTCGACTGGGTTCCGGAGGTATATCTAATAGCGCCAAGCGGACACGACTGTTTGTGCAGTTAAAACACCTTAATCGTTATTTGCTGCTCGGTCGTGGCGTTCTGTTCGTTGCTTTTTATATTAAGTGCGCCCATCGGAGCGTAGATAACACCGGCGGCAAGATGTTCGGACGAGAAAGGGCAGATTATGCACAAAATTCGGTGACAAGCGTGCGTCAAGAAAAAAAGGGATCGTTGCGAATGAAGCCTCGACTGTTTCGGTTTGTTCTGGAAGCTGCGTGCATCAAGCTACGTCATTTCATTTTTTGTGGTGATCTTCAACAGTGCGCTGCAATAATTAAATATAACCCGCGGCCGCAACTAACATTCTTTCAAATCGTCTCAACATAAAAGTTTGAAGGTGTGCAAAGATATTTCTCAACGGTGAAAGGAATAGATTATATTCAAAGCACGATGGATGTTTAAAAAGTATCACGACTTTTGTAGTTTTTCGAAAACTATTTAGTTATTGTGGAATTTTTTTTTCCATTTCAATTAATCGCCATGAAACATGTCAGATTTATGCCATTTTTTTTTGTTCAATCCTGAAAGCACTTTAAAAATATACTTGTGTGATCTTGATATGCTCCTGTTTCGATGCCGAAAAATGAAGCTAAAAAACCAAAAGGCCAAAAAGTTACACCCAAGCAAATTGATCAAATTTGGGGACCAAATTCACGGTGTCCCGTTTCATGCTCAAATCGATATGCTCAGCTCCTCTACGATGTCTGTTGAACTCCTCGGCCCTCTAAGAACTGCTTTTACTACCGAGGAACGTTGCTTCGGTACCTTCGGAATGCATCTAATTTTGTTTTTCATGAAAAATTTGCTATGCTGTGAATGGTAAAAATCGAAGCCAAGCCAAAACATGTGTTATTAACAAATCTGTTAAAATCGAATTGAAGCGTTAAAATGACTGAATTGGCCAAAATACGATTAAATCTCACTCTAATTTGAATGTCGCGATACTTCTACAATAGTCCTCGTCGTTGATATTTTCAATTGATTGTATAAACTTAAAACCCTTGCGATAAAAATTGCAGTCTATATAACCTCATTTTCTGCGGTTTCTATAAATGAAACCTGAATGTGTCCTGCTTCAACATAATTCTATTTATTTGCATTCAAAAAACAATTTGATCCAAAGGAGAAGAGCATTCCGAAACCATTCTCGTTCAAATCATCCAGCACAAAGAAATCTAAAAAGCAAAACGTTCAATTTTCGATTCAGCATTCAAACGACCACCTGCCAGACCTGTTAAAGGATGTAGGCAATTTGAACTTCTAAAGTTGTGCTAACTTTAGCATTTGCTCAACTTGCCATTCACCCGAACCGTATGCCCATGAATGTATGCAAATTGCGAAGCAAACCTTGCTGCCTCGTATCATTCACCACCGGAGCCTGTTGATGGTATTTGGTGGAAAATACGAAACATTACCCGGAAGTTGATTTAAATTCCATTTGAAGTAAGAAATACCATTCACATCGTTTACGGAGAACTGCGCCTACCCTCAAAAGCGTGTGCAGAAACAACGGGGTAAGTTTGTTAACTCATCATTTCGTTGCGTATCGCCTTCCGATTGAGTCCAATAATATTAGGAACTTCGAGACTAACAATATAATCTTCGCTTTACATTTGTTTCGTTGGCTCGACTTCGTTAATTAATCGTCCAAAATTTGGATCCCAAGGAGCGCATGTCACATTCCTTCGAGCTTTTATTGCTGCTAATTATCATTTACCAGTGTGTGGCGTCGTTGCGAAGAACAATTCCATAACCAAAACACCAAACCAATGCCCACACTGGCTTTCGGTTCGAAAATATCGACGAATTATAATAACCGCTATGCCAAATTCCTATCGAATGCTTCTGATTTTGCATCGTCATCGTGGGCTTCCGGTTTTTGTCCAACTCATTCCTGCTCAATTTTCGACGTATTCGAGACACCGAGATCCGATCGATTTTTCGTTCGGCTTCGGTGTCGAAAGTTTATCCCCAAGCGGCGCACAATTAACGGACGCGAACCATTACACTTGGCGTGGTGAACAATCCGAAATGCTCGGTGTGCTTCATTTGGAGCGAGGTTGTTTGGCGAAGCGAAACTTTTGCTTTCCAGGTTGTTCGCGCGATCGGCAAACACCACAGACCGGCTGGGTTCGGCCGGCCGTGGCATTAATAAACGCGCAACCGGAATGGGATTTCGGTGAAGAAATTCTCCGTCACTCGCAGGTAGTTGGAGACGTTCTCCTCATGATGGCTAGGGGAAGGACTAGTGTTTGCAGCCCACTTTTACACACCACGGCAAACAAGTCCATCCTTCAACGGCAGATGAGCTTTTGCGCCGCTCGGACCCGGTTCTGTCATCTGGTCGTACGTTTTCCGGCGCGGTGATCGGGGTGCGCTCGTTGAAAACTTTGGCGAGCCGTTTCCGTTGGATTTTTAGTTTTTATTTGCCCACACACTATAGCCCCGTTCTCTCTCTGTCTCTCTCTTCGGCTCACTATCTAACTTTATTGTTTTTCGCTCCATTCCTGGGGACTGGGCCATTTGCTTATCACGTGTTTTGTTATGCCGTCCCGGCCGAGTCTACGGCCGAGAACACTGCCAACAACGACGACGAGAGCGATGTTTGGTGTTTGGTACATCCAGGCGGCACTCGAGCGGCAGCATTTTCGAGGCCAAACCCGGGGGCCGAGAAGTATCATCGAAAAACGAAGCCCATTTTCACGACACGCCTCGCAGGGTAAACAGATCACGGGCGCAGAGGCGGAAGCGTCAATTGAAGCATTGCTCCGAAACGAAACTTTCGGTAATAGTTCGGCCCGCTTCCCGCCTGCTCCTGGTGAGCCGAACGAGCCAAAAGGAAAACTTTCTCCAACAGCCAGCCGGCCGAACATTCGTGCCTGTGGTTTGTTTGGTGAACGAAACACCGTCGGAAACAGGACGCTCGGATGCTCCGTACTGCCCCGGACCGTATTGTTTACTCGCCCACAGTGAACGAACAAAGCACCGAACACTTAACGGAACCGAAATCCGACGAGATGCAGGTGACGGCCGATGCTCCGTTCTGCCGATGCATCCACACTGACGGCCGATGACGCCACTCGAGGACGATCGATCGTCCTCGCTGCCGGAAGATGCACACGCCGAGGCCGAGTCTAACTCCTGCGGAACGAAAAGAAGGTTTCGTTGTTGTGCTAAATTTTCTGCTAATTGAAAACTCCCCGAAATGAAGCGAAGAAACTGTTTAAACTGCAAACGAATTACCGAAACTTGTTGCCTAACGGACGCTGCTTGTTGCCCATTGTTTCAATGGGTTCGTCGAATACCGCAGCTACACTCGCAAATCATAACGCCCGCGACCCAAAAGAAACGAACATTTCCACGTCCTTCTCGTTGACGGCATTAACTCCTCTCGAAAGTTTGCCCGGAAGCAGATGCTTCATTAAAACGTAGTGATTATGGTCACATGCTAGACGAAAGCGGTCCCTAAAAGCCACACACACAAACACATAATGCACTCATCTCCGTGTGCAACGTGGAGAAACGATGCAGCTCGCCCCGGATGGCTTTGGCACGTCGGGCACGTCGGGCACCGGTGCCGGAGCGAAGCGGATCACGAAAACATTCGAGCGTACGAGGGCGGAAGCACTCATGTTCACCCGACCGAAAAACTATGCTTCCTGCCGCATTACCGGTAAAGATTAAGACTGTTATTATCACGATGATTTTTAAAAGCACTTGCACCCTCTCTCATTGGTCGTTTCGGCGCACTCGCAACAAGAGGTCCTCGTCGGGGCGCTTTGTAAGGTAACGTTAATAAAATGGATTCAAACTTGAAACTGTATGCACCCATTAATGGAGTGATTGGCAAGAGTATGTAAGGTCTTAGCATGTGCCCGACCGATTAGGGTTGCGATGCTCAAAATGTAACTAAATTACGGAAACATAGTACCATCCGTGCAACATTGGCCGTTGCATTTCCTTCAGCTCTTGTGAACACAAACAAACATTACATGCAAAAAATACAATAAATATTCACACGTTGTCGCATAAAATCGTTCCTTATGGAGGGTCTGCAACTGCACAAAGAAGCTAACAAAAACAATGTTTGTGCGGCCACCGAGATCATTCGAACACGGCACATTTGGTGTATTTGGTTCAATTGGGCCGGTTTCGCGTTTCAACATGCCCACAGCTGGGTGCCCAAGCGAAAACCATTAACAAAATGAACGGAAAGTTGTCTGTAAAGAACAAAACTTTGAGAGTCCAACGGCCGCGCAGTCTATGTCACAGGGACCTTTGCCAACTTTGGTGCTAGCTGGGCGCATTTGGTCGTTTTCATTGTTGGACTCGGTTATTTCCAGGGCTTCGAAACCTTTAGCTACATCATTTAGCGAGTTTTCATACCACGGTAAGTTATAATGCAGTTGATTCATGTAGCGCACCGTTAACACGAATTGTATGAAGTAACTAAATGTTTACAATAAATATTATAAGTTTAAAAAATCGATGTTTCGATCGATCGTTCGATTTTTGATCGACTTGTTTTTGTTATTGTTTTCTTGCCATCTAATTAAAGTCGAATAATACAATCAATACTAACCATTATTATTTAAACAATTTGTAACAGTCATGATTAGTCGAGATGACATAGACGGACATGGGATACTTTAATACTGGAATTGGACAACAATGAGCCACCAAAGAAATGGCGGAGAAACGTAAGGTAAGATTCGTAGCAACGCACGAAAGAAAATCCAACTTCGAATTTTTCGGATAGTAAAATAAAATTCACTATAATTCGAGTTGTTTTCGAACAAATCGAACTAAATTCTGCCAGGTGGGAGGTTTTGGGACGAGGAAATGTGCTGGTGAATGTTTAAAACCACTCCCCACTTTATACATTCAGCTGGCGATCGGATACGTCAGCAGGAAGTCCGATCCTCTGAAATGCTGGATAATCGATAAATCAGAATGAAATGGGGCTTGACGACGCACGGTGCGAACAGATAGTTATACTATAAACTTAAATGCTGCAGTATCTGATTAGTAGACGCATTAAAATGTCACTATTTTAAAAGTCTCCATTAAGAATACGACAAACCAAATGGTTCCAAGTCGTCAAAGGCAGCTGCATTTTTAAACCAACCTCTAAATTACAAAACTCATAAGCGACGATAACTAAACTTTTCGTAATAAAGGAAAGGTCGATTTTAAAAACAATCGCTGTGGAATGGCAAAAAAAATTGAATCCGAAAAGGTTAAACATGATTGTTAATATGAAACGGTTATTAATCACAATGGTTGTGGAACCAACTTTGCTCTGAACCCACGCTACCACATCCGCAACTGCAGCTGGTTAGCGATTCTTCTCGAACGTTGTAAATTTCTGAGCTGATATGCAGATTAACGTTAACTTCGTAGCCAGTTTCTTTCGCTCCTGGCGTTTGGCGTAGTTCGGGGCACTATGTGCAACAGTGGTAGTTTGCTTACTGCTTACTGGCGTTTCTTTCTTTTACAGCTACTTCCTGCTGATGTTGCAATCATCCCTCAGACACGTCAGGCAGATGCTGTACATTTCACGCTGTGGAAGCTCCATTGTGCAACGCACCGAAAGTGATTATCCTTTGTGATCCCTAAGGTGGAGTCATAAGAAAGTTTCGCAGCGCAATGATAAGAAAGAGTGCGACGGGGTTTCTATTGGCTATTTATTTACAACACTCTATAATATTTATATTCTTCCTAAACAGTTATTGGTAAACAAAATAGTAGACGCTCTCGTTGCGTTCTGTTCTGCGTCCGTATCATCCGTTGTCACTTTCGAACCGGTTATCTCTAACTGCACCCTTCGAAAGGAGATCTGTTTGTAAACCTCGTAGTAACAAAAAACAGGTTTCTTCGAACGCGCTTCCTTATGAAATACCGCCACTGCCACTTATCTACGTAACGCTGGTTACCGTTTTCACCATATCAACCGTGTGTATAATCTCAACATCTACCCGTTTGGCTGCGTCAGTTTTACAAAACCTTAACATTCGGAACGCTCACTCTTGCCTCGCCAACCACGTTGCACCCAGCTCCAGCAGCGCCACAGCAGCCTCCAGTCGATCTTCAAGGAACTCAGCAATCACAGGTGGTAGTGCGTTCGTTGCCAGCAGCCCACCCTAAACAGCGTGCGGCAATCCAGCGCAGGTCCTTTGCCAAAACTTCAACACCACCAGCAGCAGCAACACAACCTCCAATGCGAAGCAATAGCTGTGGAAGCGATTCGAAGGGTCTTTCAGCCGAAAACTCATTAATGCTGCTTTGCATGGAGACGCCACGCTGATGAAATTCGAGTACTACGTAGCTTCGGCAGTAGTCATAGTTTTCTAATTAGCCCTTCCTGCCACCCATAGCGGTGCGGCATGCAGGAGGACTTAAATACTATTCGGTACACGTTTCCCCCTTGCTCGGCCCAGTGTGTGTCAATGCTATCGATGCTGTCCTTCGCCAATTCAGAGAATTCGGGTCAGCTTTAATCAATGCTGCTGTATATCAAAGTAAACGTACTAATAATTTTCTTTTTCAAATCCCCATTAAGCACAACACTTCAATCATGTCCTGGTGGCTGATGGCCTGTTTTTTTTTTTCGAGCTATGAGGTTTGTTTTGGGACCATCCAGTCCGTTCATCTTTCGGTTCAAAAGGACTGGACTTTGTTAAAAAAGTTTTAATTAGCTCCGCAACTGTTATAATCTCTTTTAGAATGGGTGATTTTTTCTCGAAAATTTAAGTATCGCTAGGGAGTCGGCCCTCTACTAGTTTGCACAAAACAGTGCAATTAGAGTCGTTCTGACACTACTGTAGCGTGACAGGCTTTCTGGTCACACCGGGCCGAAAAGCAACGTTCAGCGGCCCGACAACACGGTCCGAAATGTGTCGGAGTCGGAGCACCCGAGTGCGGGTCATGTGTGACCTCGGTCCAGCTAATGGGTTATGGTGGTGTTGGTGAACGTAATCATGCCGGGGAACTGCATAAATTATGCTCGGCGCTTATTTGGGTCAAGGACATCCATCACGGGCGTACACATGTGTGCACGGTACATCCGGAGGACGTGGTGAAAAAATGGGTCCCACACCTGACCTCCGTCAGTGTCCACCGACGGAAGCACGCAAGCGAACTCGAGAGGAGAAAAGGGTCCACGGAAGAAACCCTCCAGAGTGGGGTTCATTATGGGGTGTGAACTAGCATTCCAGCACCCGTCGGACGCTAATGGTCTTCCAATGGCCACGTGTGGACCACGCGTGACCAACAAATGAGAGTGCCACTGACGACTGAGTGCCACTGGCCTGAGGATGAAGAAAACAACAACACACCGGGGTAGCGGGGAAAAGGTTTTGAATGAATTGCAAAATCTTATTTCCGTTCTGTTCGAATGTAGTTTAATAATCGGACCAGATGTCCGAGGGTCTGGCCACGTGGCCGTGTCCACGGCCCAGGACGTGGATCACAGGCCGCGTATCGGCCCCGTATCGGTATTTACAGTCATAAAAACATAGAACCACGAGACCACAGCATGAAACTCTGTCTCTCGCTCTCTCGGCACCCGGCACCGGCGGCGCTAGGTCGATAGCGCTCCCTCCAGAGCTACTGCGGGAAGGGCACTGGGCTGCGATTGTGGCTCAGCAGGTTGTGGCCGGAGTTGCGGCTGCTGCTGCTGCTGGTGGTGGTCTGCAGGGATCGCGGCTGAAAGGTGCTGGCCTGGAGGGTGCTGCTGCCGTTGCCGCTGTGGCTGAGCGTTATCTTGGGCATCACGATCTGGTGGCTGCTGCTGCTCGTGGGGCTGCTGCTCGTGGGGCTGGGGCCCGGCGTGGGGTCCTGCGGGCGAGGGAGGTGCACCGTCAGTGGGAGCGTTGGGGTTAAGGGTAAACGTTACGTAGTATCGCTTATTGCTATCGAGCTTCTCCGATGGCAGTGAAATGACCTGCTTACTGTTGCCGTGCGTCAGCTCCAGGGCCACCTTCCCTCCGGGGCAGCTGCGGTCGGTGGCGTGCGTAAGGATTTTCGGCAGGAAGAAGCTCCCGACCCCGCTGGTCGAGCTCGATTTGTACGGCCCGAACCCGAGCTTCGGTATCGTGTGATGGTTCATCATCGGTACTGATCGGAGCGAGGAGAAGCGCAGACGAGAGGACAGAGGTCACCATATTAGATCACGATCGGGGCAGACAGTACCAGGGTGGCGGAAGTGGCCCCCCGTGAAAGGACTACTAGTATAGGGTGGTCCGTCTACTGTTTGGATTCTGAAGATGGGGTACAAAATGTCGTTGGGTTCTCTTGCACGACAAACAGGGTTTTCTGTGCCCCAAATACAACAATTTTGCCCATTTTTGGCCACCAAGGTGGAAATGAGCTTAAATAAAATGTGCTTTTAGAATTTCGTACAGCTGGAGTTGAAGAATCAACACTTTGGGAACAAAAATTTTATTAATACAGGGTGGATCATTAAAGACTCTCTTTTTCACAATAAAACGAGTTTTTCGAATAAAAAATCGTTTGAGTTGAAGAACTACCACTTTGGAAATAAGTTTTCATGTTTCCCAATTTTCTGCAACCTAAATTGTGTTTGATATGTCAATGGAATAAATAAACCTTTCAGATACTAGTTCAAGCATCGAAAAATATTAGGCCATTTTTTTTTTCAAAATCAAATGATAAAAGGTTCTTAATGGGCCATCCTATATTTCCCAATTTTCAAAGTTTCAATCTTTCCCTTTTAAAAGTGAAAGTTCTTACTCAAATGCTTACACTTTTCAGAATGAAAATCCAAACACTTGACGGATCACCCTATAGACTACTACTGCTACTGCTAGGTACTTACTGTAGGCTGCGCAGGGGATGCCCGTGTAGGCGTGGGTCGCATGAAGACAGCGGTGTGTTTTGGTCGTACAGTTCAGGGCCCGCTCGTACCGGCTGACATCCGGGCTGAGTCTGCGTTCGGCCTGCGGCGAAAGTGGTTAGAGAGCGGTGCAGAGTGGTTATTGCGCCAATTCATCCGTCAACCCGACAATAATCAGCGAGGCGACAGTTGGTGTCCTGTTCGAAGGCCAACGGATTTTCAAACACTTGACATCACGCGTGACACGAACAGTTGACACCGTCACCTTTATTGCGAGTACATCATACACGCAATCTAGTCTGTTTCGTCGCTTCAGCCCTCCCTGGCTCGGGTTGATAGGCCATTGGTGGTGTGTCATTGTTCGAGGCAGGCACTTGAGCCACGGCGAGACATCAGAAGTTACACCACGTGGCCAGGCACGGCTTACGGTATAAAAACAAACTGTCGCAGACAATTTATGTCCGTGACGTGATTTGGGCTGCTCTGGATGAGCAGGAGTCACAATCCTGCCAACTACTGACTGCAGTGTCCCCGGAGGTCGGGACAAAAATAAACTTTACTACCACTAGCGTAGTGCGCAGCGGGGCACGTCCTGGTCCTGGCCAGTGACGCCACTAACACCGTTTACGATGAATTGGTGCCGTGCGGCTCACGTAGCGTCCCGCGGCACGGCGTAATTACGTCGGCCGGTGTTTGAACTGGGTGGACTGGTACGAATAAATCGTCGTCTGTCGCCCATGGCAATGACCCCCGGACGCGCAGATCGATAGCTCACGACCCTTCCAAGGACCTTCGCGGGAGACCGAACCTTCGAACCGCCACTCACCTCATCGTAGACCTCGGAGATGTTCTGGAAGTTGTAGGTCTCCTTCTTCTGCAGGCTCTTGAGCGTGTCGTACAGGAAGAGCTCGAAGTTCCGGAACGAGTACTCGGTGTACGGGTACCGCTTCAGCGTGCTGCCCGTCTCGTAGCCGAGCTCGATCGTCGACCGGTGATAGTCGTCCACGGCCCGCTTCACCAGCACCGACTCGTTCACTTTCGTCGACCGAATTTGCAAGCTTTTCAGTTCTAACAAGTGTTGGAAAATTTTTCTTTCCATATAATATCTGGGAATTAAGAGCGGGCAGTGTTGGCGATTGATAGTTGTTGGTTGGCTGGTGGATTAGTTCGATCTGTTGGCCACTCTCGGGATTCGGGTGGCAGGAGTTATTGAATGTTCGTTATGTTTTTTTTTTTTTTTTGGTAACATCGATAGCATTGTAGAGGTAAGAGGTTTTTGCACGATTACAAACTGATTAACTGATAGGCGTACGAGATTGGCCAAACACTTGGCTCGTAAGTAATGGGTTGAGCAAAACAGCCTGACCATGAGTGAAGCTGAGCTGAAGGTGAGCGCAGAGCAGCAGATGCAAGAATCGGTCGCAACCAAATTGGTAACCGAACACAACACAATAAACATAAGAAAGGTTCTCGGTTTCGTTGGAACGTCCGCAATGCGTAGACGCGAACGTAGAAGGTTACAGCATACGAGGTTTGTTAAAAAGGTATCGCGATTGTTGAATTTCCATGGATTGGGTATATTTGAATTTTGCTATTTTTGCGGCATTCTGTTGGGACTCATCTTCAATTTATGACTAATTCCAAAAAATAATGGCAAAGAATTTGTGTCAAATTTTGTGTGAAAAACAAAATTTAGTGCGCTGACGCATTCCGAAAGTTCAATGTTTAGCTTGACCAACAGTAGCTTTTATCGGTGGTTCAAAATGTTCTCAAAAGGTCAAGAAGATGTCAACAACGAAGAGTATGCTGGACGCCTGAGTACGTTAAAAGACGGACGAAAAACCTGATGAAACTAAGACAATAGTATTGGCCAATCATCGCACCACCGTTAGAGAAGTTGTTGAGTTGCTAAACATATCGCCATTCGATTTTTGCCAATGATTTGGGCATGAGACGGGTCCCCGCTAAATTCACACCAAAATGGCTCAATTTCGACCAAAATCTGCGTCACATTAACATTGATAAGGAGCTTTTGGACACTGTCCGCGACGACCCAAATTTTGCTCCGGAGGATCATAACTGGTGACAAATCAAGCTGAGACCGCAAAAAGCGCGCCAAGTTCAGTCGAATTTGAAGGTTTTGCTTACTCTTTTCTTCGATTACAGGGGCGAGGTGCATCATGAGTTCTTGCCGAAGGATAGAACTTCCAAAAAAGAATATTACCCGTAAGTTGCGCGCAATTCGTGCGAAGCAATCCCCCAAAACTAAAATTAACTTTTGTATCGAAGGAGGAGCTGAAGAAATCTCTGATGAGGATTACTTTGAAGGGTGCAAAATAGATGTTCATGAATAAATAAAAAACAATTATAATATAACACAAATTTCGCGATACTTTTTGAACAGACCTCGTACCAGCAAAGAACAACGAACAAAAAGCTCTGAACGATCGCTTGAAAAAGCATGAACTGGGTTGTTCGAGAGGACTGGACAGGGGTTTGCTCCTAACCGGTCCCTTTAATCGACGAGGTACTTGTGTTGGGGAGGTTTGCTCCAATCTATGTTTTACATTTGCATCGAGAGCTACTTTATGTAATTGTATTTTCTTTTACTTTTTGCCTTCTAAGGGTTCTGCGTTTCCTTCTCGATGTCTCCGCCGCTCTATGTTACCGTGTAATGGTGAATCATTTCGCTAAGTTTCACGCACACTACTACCTAGTGGCCCTAGGATTCCGGGGAGTGTTGTACATGAATTATGTTTTATGTAACGCTTTCGCTAGATCGCGATCTCTCATCGGTGGGTGTTTGTGATTGTTACCGAGACTGGAGCTGTTGAGGGTCCAGCTTCCTAACGCTCTACTTCTATCACTCACTACACTACTCGCTCCAGATTTCGTAGTGCACGTAGTTTTGCTACTGAACAGCTGAGACCTACCCACACACACACGCAAACTTCCCACACATCTAACACACACACACACACGCATGTTGCGGAAGTGACTGTTAACTGCAAACTTTGCTAGCTCAAATACGGCGGCTACTGCTAATTGAAGTACAATATACTGTCAACTTTCTACTGTTTCCGGAAACCGGAAACCGGAACTGGTGCTGGAAAGTTTCGTTCAAACACATCTTCCGCCCGACTGCTCCCGGGGTACGAGGGGACGGGAATCCCGACGGAGAGTGTGACCGCACCCTCGAATGCATATTTCATGTTCACACGCATCGCTCGAACTCGGGATCTCGGGATCAGAGATTTATGCTGTCGCGTTCTCGGCTGCCGGTAGCCTGGTGTCCGTAATTCCGAGCAAGGACCGATTTAATCGATTTCACACGAACACACACATACACACAGACGCCAACGTCCTCTGGCCGCGGACTCTCGAGCAGTAGACGCTTTATTTTTCACAATTCTTCCGGACTCTGCCCCGGGAACCGTAGGACCGTGGGGCCAGTGTGTATGTGCTGCGATGGTATGTGTGCGCTCGTCCGGACATTTCCGGTTTCGCCGGAAGTGTTCGAGGTACTAAGAACTGGGTGCTGTTACTAAAAGGACGATACATTTATGGGCAGCTCTGGAGCCAAGGCCTTCGAGCCTTGAGTGGCCGTGCCTTGAGTTTGTTTTCTGGTTCTGTTTCATAGCTCTCTCTGTCTCTCTCTCTCTCTCTCTCGCTCTCTCTATGTGTTAGTGTGCCTGTTGAGTTCTGTTTTGTTTAGTTTTAGCAAGGATTGCGTCATACTTTTACACTTATCTGAAACATAATAATACGGGTGATGGGGTTGGCTTCAGAGTTATGTTATACAGAGAGGCGACGCAACTAGTTCCGACGGACGGACGGAAGTGGAGACGGGATTGGGTGGATGCAGGACGAAGGTTTGAGGTGCACTCACACAGCCACTCACGCACCGCACACACACACACACACACACACGCACACACCCACACACACCCAATTGCGGTCCGGGTTTGATGGAAGCAGGCTGGAGCTTGGATATGGATATGCAGGACATATGATGGTTTCTAATGTTTCGCGCGCGGTGAAAGCTTTCTAGAGTGTGGATTGGAACCAGGGGGCGGGGGGGAGGGCGTACGGGGGCCCGAACTACCGGAAGCCACACACACACACACGCACACACGGGCATTGACTACGCAGGCTGGCTTACCTGCGGATGTTGCGATGGATCGACTGCTGGACGGTCGTCATGTTGACCGCGCTCTTGTCGCCCGGTTTCCGGCCATCCGGCCTCGAACTGACGGCCCGCTCTTCGATCATCGTAAACGCGGAGCGGCGGGGCAACGTGGCCGTGTGCGTGGTCGGCCGCTCGAACACGGTCGGCTTACTGCGGACGGCCTGCGGGCTCGGCTCGAAGCCCGAGTCCTGATCCTTGCTGCTCTGCTGTTCCTGTTGCTGCTCCGCGTCGGCGCCCTCCTTGAGCCGCGGTTTCTTTTTGATCTTCTTCTTCTTCTTCTCGTCGTCCTGTTCCGAGTCTTCCAGGTTCACGAAAAAGCCCCGCGTCTGGTCTACCTTCGCCTGGTCCAGCGCCGGGCTGGGTTCCTCTAGCTTCTTCGGGGCCGGATCCTCGACCTTCACCGGCGGTTGTTCCTCTTCGACGCTCTCCATTTTGGACTCGACCGAGCGGCGCAGCTTCGGTCGCTCTTTGGGCTCCACCAGAGCCGGAGCTGGAGTGGGCTTATCCTCCTTCTCGGGGCCTGGAGGCTTCTCCTCGGGTTTTTCTTCGCTGGACTTCACCGCTGCCGGTGGCGAACTTTCGGCAGGCTTCTCCGGCGGCTCAACAGGGACCGGTGGGACCGGTGGGGCCAGCGGGGCCGGCGGGGCCGATGGGGCTTCCACCAGCTCCTCGGGGTCCACCAACGGTGGCAAGGATTCTTCCGCTATCAGCGACTCACTGTCAAACGCCCTCCCGGCGTCCTCCTCCAGCGTCGGTTCTTCGACGAGCGTCGGCTCTGGCAGTGTTGGTTGTGCTGGGGTAGGTTCCGGCTCCGGCACCGAAGGAGGTGAAGGTGGTGGGGGTGGTGGTGGTGGAGGTGGGGGTGGGGGCGCTGCCACCACCACTCCCTCCTTGTCGGACGATTCCGACTTGGAGCGACTTTTGCCGTCCTTGGCGGACCGCAGCGCCGACCGATCCTGGCGTACCTCCACCACCGCCACCTGCTCGTCCTTTACCTCTTCGCGGATCGTTTCCGTGACCGGCTTGGCTTGCTTGGCCTTCGTGCCCCGCTCGTCCGTCTCGCTGAGCCCCTCGACGTCGGACCGGGTTTTCTGCTCGATCGTGTACGTCGCATCCGTGGCCGCCCCGTCATCCTCCGTCGACTTGCTCATCGGTTCCGGTTCCGGCGCCGGAACCACTGGCGCTGGCGCCGACGCCGACGCCGGCTCCGGGTGCACCTGCGCCTCGGTCACGACCTCCGACGAGCCGCTGGCCTGCGGGGGTTCCTCCTCGCTCGGCGAGTCCGGCTTCTTCGTGGCCTTCGCCGGTTTTGCCGCCTGCTTCTTCCCCACCCCACGCACCTTCTTCTTCTTGTTCGTCGAGCCGGAATCGGACGACTTGCTCTCGCTCCGATTGTCCACCTCCTTCCGGATGTTGAACTCGGCCCGCGGCGGTGTGCGGGTGCAGGCGCCCTCGTCTAAAAAATCACCCCCCGAAGGATCATACACCCCCGCGCCCTGCTGGTGGGTGGGAAGGCCAAGGTATGCACTGCGCCCTCCGGCGCCCACCTTGGCCCCACCCGGTCCGTTCCCAGCGCCCGGCGGCGAATTATCATTCTCCGAGGATCCGCTGTGGATTTGCTTCAGGACAATCTTGCCACACCCCTCCCCCGGCTTCCGGGCGGGGCCACCCGGGCCCCCGCTCTTCTCGGCGTACTTAAACTCATACTCCCGTTCCGGTGCCCTCCCGTCACGCTCCCGGTGCCGGTCCCGGTGCTTGGAGTGGGAACCGCGCTTCGAGGAGCACTTCCTGTAGCACTGGTGCTTCCGGCGCCGCACATGCCGACAGCAGCCATCCGACGACGACCCGCTCGTGCTGGCCGTCGACGAGGCGGAAGACCCGGACGAGGCCGGGCGCAACTCGGCGGTGCTCCGCGACCTCCCGAGGTCACCCGTTCCGGTCGCCGGTCCTGGCTCCCGGTACAGATACACCGTGTCGCTGCAGCTGCTTGTCCTCCGATTGCCCCGACGCCCCCCGTGCGCCGGTTTCCGCTTGTGGCGGCTCTTCCGGTGCTCGTCCTCCCCGCCGTCCGACTCGGAATTCGAGTTCAGGTACACGATGTACCGCCGGGAGGTCTTCAGGTCGATCAGTTCCTCCTTCTCGGTCAGCTTCAGCGGCTCGACCCGGTCCAGATCGGGCAGGATCTTCGCCTGGCGGCCCGACAACCGCAGCTTGTTGGCCGGCAGTCCTCCCTGCACCTGCAGGTACTTGGCCGTGGATCGGTAGCCCTTCGCCAGCGCGTAATCGAGTGGCGTCAGGGCGGCACTCTTCGAAGTCGGCCGGTACAGCAGATTCACGTCGGCCCCGAGCTCCAGGAGCAACTTGCACATGTCCACGTTGTCGTGTCCGGCTGCGATGTGCAGCAACGTGCGGCCATCGTTGCTCGGGGTGTTGATGTGCTTCGGTTTCAGCTGCAGCAACCACTGGACGAGCTGACGGCGCCCGGAACAGGCCGCATCGTGCACCGGCAGATCTCCTTTCGCGTTGCGCAACCACAGATTGCCTCGCTTGGCGTGCAGTATCTTGACCGTCTCCATCTGGCCCTTGGCGCAGCCACAGTGGGCCGGAGTGCGGCCCTTCCGGTCCTGCCGGTTCGGGTCCGCGTCTAGCCGCAGCAACAGCGACGTTGCGTCCGCGTGTCCGAGCGTCACGGCGTAGTGTAGCGCCGTGCATCCGTTCGAGTCGATCTGATCCGTGTGCGCTCCGCACAGGTTGATCAGCGTGTCGATGCAATCGGTGTGGCCACGCGAAGCCGCGCAATGCAACGCCGTCAAGCCGTCCCTGGAAAGGATAGCGGACCGAAAAGGATGAGTGTGAAGGATGGGGGGTCTCGGGAGCGACCCCGCACTGCTTACTTGTCGGCACTCTCGACGTGGGCCCCGGCCTTGATCAGCGCCAGGACAGCCTTGGCAGAGCCGGCGGATGCGGCCCACAGCAACGGCTGCCGGCCGTCCTTGTCCTCCACCTCGCCGGAAGTGTCCGGATGGGTGAGCAGCGTGCCAAGGATCTCCAGCGCGAGCTTCGCGGACGCGCGCGGTGTCTTGCCCTCGTAGTTGGCCCCGCACATCTGGGCCGCGTAGTGCAGGGGGCTGCCCCCGTTGATGTCCGGTGTCGAGACGTCGGCCCCGGCTGCCAGGACGGCCCGGAGCGCCTCCCCTTCGCCGCACACTGTGAACGCGAGAAGCGAGCGTAAACAAACGGCGCGCAAGGATATCGATTCAACGTTGTCAGGGAACGGCGCGCTCGTCGAGCAGCGGGTCACCTCACCTCGGCAACGCACTTACCGGTGGCCCAGTGCACGACCGAGTGACCCTCGTTGTCGAGCGCGTTGACGTCGGCCCCGTTGGCCAGCAGCAGGTTGACCAGCTGCAGGTTGCCCTGTATCACAGCCAGGTGTAGCGGCGTGAAGCCGTCCTCGTCGGCGGCCTCGATCAGCTCGGGCGCCACCATGGCAACGCTGGCGGCGGCCGCAATGTCCTGGGCGCTGCTGCAGTAGTGTAAGGCACTTTTGTTGCTCCTGTCCCGTCGGTGTACGGCGCTCGGCTGAAACAGCGGGAGAGAAACACGCATTAAAACCGGGCCCGGGCACACCAGCAATCAAACTGCGGTACGGTACTTCTGGCTATACATGAAGTGGCCACGTGCTGAACGGAGACCAACCCGGACCCCCTAGCACCCGTGGTCTTGTTGGAAACGATTCCTCATCAATAAAATAACGCTCGGGTCCGCTGTCCTCTGTTCTGAACGCACCCAACACTTTTCCCGCACTGACAAACAGGCAAATCGGACGCAAAACGGACGCCGGAGTCCCGGCCGACCGACAGTTGGGCACTGGGCATCGCCAACCGCTAACTGCCTCCTTTTTTTGGGGCGTGCGTCGACCAACAGGAGTCGGTGTCGGAACCGGCACTGTGACCCGCTGGGGTCTGTTTTGCTACCACGCAACCGTTGCCAGGCGACGAGGGAGGCCCAGGGCAGCCACGAACCGGACTCCACGGTGAGCCACGGGGCACCGTACTTGAAATGGGAACCGTCAAAACAACGAGCACATGGGCGGAAAAGTCCCGGGCCCTAGAAAAGTGATCTTCTTCAAGAGCATCAAGAGCGACTAATCGTTAAGTTTCATTTCAATCGGTCACTTCATTCACTGTTTACAAGCCATTTAGTATCGACGATGTTGTTGGCAACAAGTTTTTTGGGATGCCAAAGCAATTTTGTTTGTGGATTGTGGAGCAAACTGATAAAACAATAAATTTTAAATATTATTGTAACCTTTTACATCAGCTGACCAGCTGGATTAAATTCATTAAAGAGCACCCCGTTTGCAGTATTCACCAGATTTGGCCCCTAGCAACTTCAAGCTGTTGCAAAGCCTAAAACAAATCATGCATGGAAGGCATTCTTCAACAAATGTTGAGGTCATAACAGCTGTGAAAATGTATTTTGAAGCCCTCCCAATTACTTACTTCAGGGATGAAATTAATAAATTTAAATTTTGTTGGAACAAGTATATTAATGTACAGGGAGACCAGGGGATAATGAATAATAAAGTATATTTAAAAACATAAAATTACGATTTTTTATTGAACCTCAAGTCTTATTGAATAGCCTGGTATGCTTCGCCTTCGATTATAACCTCTTCATTGGAGCGAAATTGCTTCCTGATGAGCATTTTTATAAGGTCTGCGAATAACCAGTAGTCTCTAGGACTCAAATCTGTCACATACACTCAGATGACGATCGTTTTGATTCCGGAGTGAAGTGATGGATCCATGTTCAGTCCATGAGACCGTTCAGAATCATCAACACGTTCTTGTTTTTGGTCATGCTTTGTCATAGCGAAATGATCGTGTAATTTAAAGCCCACCCGTTCTTTTGATATCTTTACAATGTCAGGTAACTTACGAAACTACACTTTTCAGTCAGTTAAGTCGATTGAAGTCAGCAAACAAACGTTTTTTTTATTTGTTTCGGAGTTGGAGCGGAGTCTTCATAACACTTGTCAAGCCCATCATTTGTTCCCATCAAGAAGCAATGCCAAATTAAAACACGAAATTGCGTTTGATCCATTTAAAAATAAAACAAAAATTATCCCACTCTTAGCACAATAACCCCCAAATTTATGTTGTGGAATATCATGCACTTTAACGCCTTTTATGCGTTAACTTCGAGACTTTTCAACCCATGTGTTACTGCACAGATGCGAACTCGAGCACCAACTTTGTCGATGGCGCTGGCGAACATTATACCCGTGAGTCTGCTACTCCGAATCGGTTCTCGTTTTCTGGTGAACTAATTAGTTGGGAAGTACCTCGAGTGCTTCTGGATGCGATCCTGGAGGTGCATTTACAAAGGGAAAAACGGAACCCGACCCATTCGTAGCTCGTGGTAGACATCTTTACACATTGGGCCATTCAAATGCCATGTACTGTTGCTGTCACTATCCCAATCCTCGTCGCTGCCCCGTGCACCGCCCCGTGCAGAGTGCGCCTGGGTTCCGATCAATGAGTCAATTTACGGCGCGTACTACAAAGACTTCGATTTCCACATTTCAATCGCAGCGCAACCCCATTCAGACCTAGGCCACCTAGACCGAAATAGCATTCATTGTCAAGACAGGCACCGGATTTAAGGTTAGCGGGCGGCCGTTCCCTCCCACAGGCCGTAGACGTGCCGTAGGTCGCGCCCAAAGCCTAACCTTCAAGTGACGTGGCACCGTCACGCGGTGCCACCAAAAACGCGATCCCATCGACGAGTGGAACGGGACCGCCGTGCTCGTGGAAACGCTGTCATTCCGCCGTGGCGCTTCGGTGGGTTGAACCTGCAGTGAATTATTAACCTCCACCAACCGACCGACCGACGACCACGACCCGGGGGGCGATGAGAATGGCGGCGCCTGGGGTTGACATGCATGTACCCGCCGATGTCACCGATCCTTCGGCCGATTGATTGCAGATGCATTCCTGGTTTCCTTTTTTTTTTTTTGTTGGTTGGATTCGTCCTCGAGCGAGCGCTTCAGGATTCCGTCGCCAGCGGAGGGTATTGAGTTTTGGCCATCAGGCATTTAGCCGATTGAAAGCGAGCGTACCAATCGAATTTCCCGAAATTGGGCTGATTGGTGTTTTCGACGGTTTTGCACCGTGGGACCGGCAACATGCGGATGGATCCAGCAGCTCCGGGGATGGATCCACCGTCAGCACCGGGACGACCCGCTGCGCTCGGGCCGATGGGCTGGAAGCATCTGCCATGGACGGACGTCGGTATTCGTCGATGTTGAGCACCCATCTACGTGGGTATTTATGAAAAATGTATGTAAAGCAATTGGCCGGAATGCAGTCAATCACTCGTGCCGGGCCGGTTCCTTTAGTGCGTACGTCAAGAGCGGATGCAGTGTCACGTAACTGCTTAGCTGCGATTCGCCGTTCGAAAACCGGGACCTCTGTGACGTTATGTAATGGGTTTGAAATGATGCTCGTGATGCTTCCACTTATGGACCAAACGAATATAAAAGTGCCATTCAGGGTACCAGATTGCCGCACGATCAATCCGGCGCGATTGATTCCGGATGGCCCACAAAAGGGGTTCAGCAAATCCATCTTCTCGCTGAATTGCGTGACATCAAACGGGACTTATCCGGACACGCCAGGACGGTTGTTGGTTTACAATAGGAAAACTGTTTGCGGAACTCTGCCAGCGCCAGAAAAAGTTTCACCCACCAAATGAGGATCCCTCCAAGGAGCGCGGCGACTTCATTGAGTAAGGTGCTGTAAGTAACCGGAGTCCCCGCCCGGCTCAATGGGAATTGGCTTGTCAACTCGCCCATTCATCCTTGTTTACCATCAACAAGAGACCGATTATGCTGGACAGCCTATAACTCAATACGTCTTCGACCCTCCGGCCACGTTCGGTTTGATGGCGAAGGCCATGTGTCACGGACGTGTTACCGTGTACGCAACAAGCGACCAGCCGGGCCCATAGCAACGTCTTACTGCTTTGACTCCAACCGGCCCAGGTTTGTCCTTCACTTCCTGCCGGCAATAAATAAATCTTCTACCATTTCCCCGAGTAAACCTGCAGGGCCAGCCTACGGAAAAGAGTCGCGTGGTAGTGGACATAGACGATTTCTCCAGAGATAAATGGGATTTCATTCCATGCCGTTGGTGCTTGGTACGGCTCGGTCCCGGCCCGGTCCCAAATCTATATCTGCCATGTGGCAAACTCGCGGACAAGTGTACTCTCTTAAAGCTTCTACAACGACAGGTACAGATTAGCAGGAACCTTTCAGTTGCGTTCGCTGAAGGTAGGCCAGCTTTCGCATCAATTAAAACTGGGACTGGGATAGCCCAGCAGGACACAAAACGAATTCTTCGCAAAAATTAAACTGCGAGAGAAAGACGAAGTATCTCACACCGACTTCCCGAAAGGAGCCCCACACTGGGCCCACAACTTCATCCCCTTAACGCTTGAATGAAAAAGAAAATTGAAAATTCTTTGCCCGGCCACGGCCACTGCCCAAGAAACCGAACCTGCCCACTGCTTGAAAGCCGAAAATAGATAAAATCCCATCAATGTCTTCCCGAACCGACACGGGAACCGATGTAGCCCAAGGGCCTACACCACGTGTGGCCATGCGTGTGGGTGTTTTTGTCCGTCGGCAAAACTTGCCCGAAACGATCCGACCACAAGCCCGCAGGAGTTAAAGCAGTGGTCAGACTAACCAATTGGTACTCGGCCCCTAACGTATGGTCAATCGTTCAATCCTGCCTTCGCAGCGTCCAGACAGCCAGGTCTTGGGCTTGTTCAACCTCCAGAAGAAATAAAAAGAAGGAAACTTGCCCATGGTGACCATTTCCGGCACTGAAACTTCGGTGACATCCCGTTCAATGCCACTTCGGCCCATCCGTCCGTGGGCTGCCGTGCGATGCGTGCAGATTAAATGAACGTTGTGCCAAATTTGGGTGAGCATCGGAGCATCTCCCTGACCAAACACACAGTCGGAGTGGTCCGTTTCGTGAGTCCACTTCAGAGACATCGGTAAACATGTGTACTCCCCCCCGGGTAAGGACCGTGTACATTATGTGCTTTTTCACTTTCCCTAACGCAACCTTATCCTTATCGAAGTCTATGCACCCCGGGACCCGCACCGACTCGGTTGGTCGAAGTAAAACCGGCCCAAAACAAGGACTGTTTTGTCAAGCTCCTAAACCAATTGCCTTAATGGGTTCCCGGTGCTATTTCACCGGGCGGCACGGTGCAAGCTGGGCCGGCTCGGTACACGTGTAGGAGTTTTTGAGGTCGCATCAATTCGTATGTATCTTCTGCGATACATTTGCAGCTTCAGCCGGTAGGCTTGGCTTGGTTTGCACAGTCTGTCTCATGTGGGTATCGTAAAAAAGGATTTTGTTTGCCTTAGCCCGGCGGGAGATGTTCCGTGTGCGCCCCATGAGAAATTGCCTTCGGGCAGTGCCGATACACACGCCGTTTGTGATTTGAGACACGGCTTCACCAAAACCGTACCCTCACCTGAGTTAATTTATGGTCGCAGTTCAAACGAGAAAACCGGGCTCTATTTTAGTCGAAATACAAACAAAGCTTGGGCTACATAATTGATACGATGTCGTTGCCGTATTCGATGGGCTCATTAAAGTGCAGTAAAATTCGACGGATTTCGTTTAATCTGAGTGGTTCATAAGTCCATAAATTTGGCAACCAACGTAAGCTTATGCCATAGATTTTTGGGGAAAGTGAATTTGTTCTATGAGTTTGTTTCCCGGAAGATTTGTTCGGGTTATGAAGCAACCCAATTGGTGACCCAATTTTCGACTTCCTCGTAGGAATCGAAGTGCTGCTAAGCCGATGGGTGTCCCATCGTTGAAAATGAATGATAATCGAAAGGGGCCTAGTTTGGTAAATACTGTAGATTGAATAGCAGCTCGCAGTCAAGTACTTTGAGTGTATCTTGAAACAGTTTTACTTTGTATGTGGGCCATTCTGGTCGTTTTTTGATCAATGCATGGCTTAAATTGATCTTTTGCCGTCGATAGCGATCTGAATTAACGTTTTAACCAGCTCTTAGGAGCTTGTGGTACACACACCTTTCAGGTCTTATCAGACACACGTCATAGTTATTTTGGCAAATCGATCTTGATGAAGTTCATGGTTGTCCAGAACGATTGACCCACGATTTTTCTCTATTTGAGATTGGGAGTTTTAGGATTTAAGAATAAATCCATTACTCATCGCCAATCATCATCCGATAGAAAAAATATTTTCTTTTGTGCCTTGCGAGTAGAATTTCTCATTGTGTTTTTCAGTTTTCCTGCTGTCTTTCAGTTCATTTTCTAATCTTTTGAATCTTTCTCAGGACCTTCGAACGTATGGGCGTATTGATGTATTAATCACATTTAGCTGATCCACGAATTGTTGTTGCGTTTGCGTGCCATTTTCGTCCAAAAGTACTTGTAATTCAGTATCCTTGAGCTTTTTTGGAGTCCTCCAACGGTTTTTGTTTGTGAAATCAAAATTGCCATGTTTGAATATTTTAAACCACTTAAAGCACTGTGATCTTCCAAAAACCTGTTCGACAAGCATTTGAGGCGATTTTGTAGCAGTTTTCTTTAACAGCTAACAGAAAAAAATGATCTCCGCCGAACGCCATTTTCAGGCATAAAAGTCGACCTCTTTAAAAATAATTCGCAAACTAAATTTATTTTTTATATGAAATAATTTGCCTGATGTCAAAACATAGTAATGTTGCCGAAAAAGCATAATAAGGAGGACTAAATTGACAGCTAGAGCCTTCTATTTACACAATCTTTTCTAATTTTAGACCTGGTAAAAAGAATCCTTCGCCAAACCACATTTTGCTTGGCAAACTGAACCATTCTCTTCACATGAACCGTTCACGCGGTCTCAAATGTCACTCTCCGTTTATCGTACCCATGATCCGCCGCATAATCCGTGATTCGCTTTAAAGCCCATTAAAATTGGCGCCAAGACCGGCTCCAGACCGTGTACGCTTAAACTACTTATTTATTCCAATGTTTCCTGTCGCTGCACTGTTTGTGCACCAGAAGTCACGATGCACCGTGCACATACCGATGTAAATTGAAAAAAGCCCGTCCAGATGCACACCACATGCACAGGGTTCGACATTCGCTCAAAGTGGGCTGCAATCGTATCGCATTTGTAACCCCCGAAAACCCCACTACTACTCGCGGTGCGCCGGTCTCGTCCTGAGTGCCATTCAGCACGAAGTCACTTCTGGCCCTGAAAAGCTCCTCTCTGGAACTGCGCAAGTAAATGGGGCCATGCAAGTGAAAGATTATCGATACCGTTGCGCCACGATATCCGACGGCGCTCGGCACTTCACTCACTGGCATCCTGGCGTTCCGCTGGAGATTGTATCGCAGCGCGTCCCGGTTCCGGTACACTTGGCCTGGCTGATGCCCGGATGCCCGGACGATAGGGGCGATGCAAAGATGCAACGACGATGATGCTCACGATTATGGGCACGATGGGGCCAGGGATGGCAGGGATCGTGCGGACGATAACGGGCGCATTCCGGCAGCGACTATCGACTTTTGCATCGCCCTACAATGGCGATGTTGTTGCGGATAAGAAGCTCTCTATAAACAGCAACAAGCACCGGAAGCAAAACGGTAAACGATGTTTGCTGTAATCTTTCGATTTGTTGACACATACACACGGCCGAATAGATATCGCAAATGTTCAAAGAGCCGGCAAGTTCCCGGAAACTTTTGGCTGCTGCTCCAGTCAGTGTGGCAAACATTAGCATTCCATCGCAGCGTAGCCTCGCGCTTCTAATAAAAGGAACAATAAAGCCCCCCAAAATGGCCTCGGCTTCGTTTGCCAAACGTCAAAGATTTATATATTTTTGCAGAAACCATATAAATAGGAATGAGGCAATGAAAACATGGCCCCCGTAGATTTCAGCGCGGCCGCGCTTTGCGGCACATCGGAACTTTTAAAGAACATCAGCTTTCGCCGGCATTAATGTCTGTCATAATCCAATTAAAAAAAGTTATTCCATCCACGCATTCGGTAACTTTCGATTTTTTGTGCGTTGATTGCCAGACAGCAGCAGCAGCAGCAGCAGCAGTCCACAAGGGAACGAAACGAAACGAAACGAAACTCAACAATATCCAATCCAGAGCCCGAGAGCGCCGGAAGTATCGCTTATCATGTTGGCCACAGCGCACAATGACGCACCATAATGGCGTGTTCCATCGCCAGTGACACAGATGCCTCACAAAAGTTTGACTTTGGAGGCATGGGAAAAAAGGACGAACAGGCACAACAGGGACCAGAGTCCTAACAACAATGTACAATTCCATTTCCTATCGTACGTCATGCTTTGAAAATTGCTTTTTCCATTTATTAAATCTTCCAATACGATGCAAAGTTCGCTTAGGCTTTGCTACGTCACGTATGATGATTTACCTCGAGTTGATGCTTGCCAGCAGTCGAACTATTAAGGGTATGAAAAATGTTGAAAAAGCTGTCTATGCGTTAAAGTTTTCACATGAAGATTAAAATGTTTAAGCGGGAACTAAAAAGGCCCACTTCGCTAAATAGACCACCATAAGTCATTCGCTTGGCCATCAGCTTTAAACCTGAAGTGCTGGCCCTGGGTCGACTTAGTGTGGTTTATGCTTCGGAAGCACTTCTTCGTTGAGCGCCTTCGTTGCGTTCGACGCAAAATATTGGATTTGGCGCGGGTCATCGTCGGCGCCATAAAGCCATCCATTCCGAACGCGCGCCGGCACATCCCGCGACTAACAACATAAAATGGATCATTCGCAGGAAACTGATTAGAAAATCTAGATTGATGATGGCGATTGTTTGGAAATCGTTCGGCGAGCGGGAGTGATTCAATGAGCATTTCGCTTATTGCGCTGAACGATGAACTTGGTCGCGGCCGCAGGACTCATTTCGCCGAGCGCGCTCCGATGGCACCGCTCTCGCCGGCTCCGACGGATTAGCAACGATTCATAAGACCCGGCCAACGAAGCGGACCTGGCCGGAAGAAACCAACGCCATTCGATACGCTTGGACGGCGGGGACCTTCAAGAGTGGCCAGCTGGAAATAGCCCTCTGCAAGAGGGACAGAAAAGCTCACCTTTTGTCGCAGTTCCTTCAATATATCACCGGTAAGACCCTGTTGGCAGGCGTACATTAGCGAGGTACATCCTTCGGCCAACCGCTGCTCGCCGGACCGTGCCTTCTTGGGGGTGTCCTTCCTGGGCGGTGCCCGCGTTTCGCTCGAGGGCTTCGCGACGGTCGGAGGGCGCGGAGGTTTGGGCGCGCGGGTCGGGGCACCGAGCGGCGGCAGAGCGAAGGTGACGGTGCTCGCGGGCTCCGGGGAGCCGGTCGACGGGGACGGCGGCTCAACCGTCACCACCAGCACCTCCTGGTCGCTCTGATCCTTAAACTTGACCGTGTGCTTGGTGGACTTTTTCTTCACCTTCACAGGTGACGTTCGATTCCGGGGTTCACTGCGCGGCTCCATTTATCCCCCCGGCACGTAAGGACACTTTTCATTTTCTGTTTCGCCCGTCGGCGACCCGTTCCACCGTCCCCGCACCACAAACCACCACCGGGCACACTTCGAACACACTTTTTTGGACCGGACCGGCACGAAGACAAATAAAACAAACACAATTATCTCCGATCCCCAGCCCGGTAGTCAATTTAATAAAGCCTCCTAAATCTGTTTATCTCGCGCGCAAAGACGATTAAAGTTTGCGCCACCCGTGCCATCAATTCCGATTTCCGGCGCCATTTTAATCAAACGCAGATAAGTAAACAGGCCGCACAGTTTAGTGGAAATTGTGACCAATTTTGCCTACGGCCAAGTTACAGGAAGAATTGGCAGAAGACGGATCGGAGAAGTTCCTTCAATATAACACGTTTCTCGAGTTCAGCACCGTCCAGAAGAAGTCGTCATCAAAAGATCAACGGTTTGCATAGTAAACATATTATTTTCGCTCATCACACTTAACTTTAGAGAGGTCCACTATACTACTGTGGCCAAAATATTATGGGAAACGGTGCGACCGAATTTGTGGAGAGACAATTCTTGATTAAACTTCTTTGTGATGTTTTTATCATAACGTTTTCGTGATCATTTCGACCCGTGTCGTTCAACAACAACCGTTTTCGCTTGACTTACAGCCAGTTGACTTCAGACTATTTGCTAAACTTAAAAGTCGCTCCATGGACATCATCTACCGTTAATGGTTGAGATAGAAGCCGAACCGAAGAGTGTATTGCAGGCCAATTTTCCGGAACGTTACGATACTTGGAACAAATGTAAACATTGATGTATTGTATAACGTGGGGACTATTTTAAAGGTTATGATATAGAATGTGGGTTATAAGTGAATTCCTGGTATTAGGTCTAGAAATTATTTTTTGCCGTTTTTATTCAACATTGGTGACCTAACTACAAAACGTATAACTACCTTAAAGAAAGTATTGTCCGTCGTTAGTTACTACTTTCTCCATTTTTTCAAGCAATTAACGGGTTTAGTGTCGATAGAGTTCATCGTCTTTAGAGGCGATCTAATCAGAGACCCATTTCTTTAATCCTTTCATGATAAGTGAACCCCTGTGATGCCAAATCGTTACTCATGCAGCGGAACAAATACTAGTCCGAAAAAGCAACATCTGGTGATAACAGCGGGGTGGTTGACAGTTCCCATCCGATTTTTTCGGGATAGATTTTAACAGGTTTTGCGATGTGGGGTCGAGCGTTGTCATTTTGACAAATCTGCTTATCATATTTTTTATCCCATTCTCGTCGTTTTATGGCCAAAGCTTCACTTCAAACGTATCAATTATTATCGATAACCTTATCCATCAATAATTTAATTAGGTTTTAAAAGCTCACACTACACCACACCTTTCATATCCTACCATATGCACAGCACAACCTTTGCGCAGTGAATATTTCGCTTTGGTTGCGGTGGACCTGGTTCACCAGGCTGTATCCAGGCCTTTTGGCGTTTAGGATCCTTTTAATAACTCCCCTTTTCATCACCAGTAACGATTCGGTACAAGAATCCCATTCTTTTCAGCCGTGGAAGCAGAAAATCACAAATGGTTTTCCTTCTTGCAATGTCTCTTTTTTTCAATTCTTGTAAAACCCATAAAACATTTTTCTAATCATTCACATGGCAATCAGGCGATAGGAAACTGTTTTGTAGTCAACTCCTAATATTTGTGTAAGTTCTTTTTGCATCTGACCTGCATTCCGATCGAGCATTGCTACCAATTCTTCATCATCAACCTTTTTTGATTTTTCAGGTCACTCTTGGTTTGAAAGCCAAAATCACTACTTTTAAACTTTTGTTTTCAAGTTCACCATAAACATCCATAAAAATATGATGACTTTTGGTATCACTTTTCGTCTTATTAAAGTAATCCTCGCGAAAACACTTTACCAGAAACAAAACATGAAATGATAAGTTAATAATGTTCAAATGATAGAAAAAGGTGTTGTTTACACTTCAACAAAAAAACTGTACTGAGTTAGATGCGTAATAAAAATGTATAAAAATTTCATAAAAAGAAATATTTGTTATATGTAATTAGTTATATGAGTAATGCCATCTATTGTAAAACGCCACGAATTAAGTTCTAGACCTAATAGTATTTGGCCTCAGTATAAAACAAATTGTCACGGAGTTACTTTGGCACAACACCTTCGCTCATCTATGGTCGTTCAGATTCCAAACGGTGTCCATAATTAAAAGCGAACGATCCAAAAATCATGATCTGAAGAAGCTGCTACCTTCATTAATTTGTTGCTCGGGTCAAACCCGTCCCATCGCTTTACACTAAACTTTGTGGGTCATGCACTTAGGCACCACCTTTGGTGGCACTGACACAGCAGCACTCGGCGAGAAACCGCTTGCCACCGCAAGTTGTTCGGTCGATTAACTGCGAGTTTAATTTATCATCATTATCGACGGCGATCAGATTATGCGCCCTACGCTTCTCTATCTTTACCATCGGGCCCTTCGAGCACCACCCGGAAGGGTTGGCTGGATTCGCAGGCCGCCATGCCGCGAATTCGGGCCGATGACAGCGCCCAGCCCAGCGCACATCCAGTCGTGATCGCCACTCTTGGCCGCTTTGAAATGTTGTTACACTTTCAGTGCTCCACATCGTGCGTCAGCACGAGCGCCAGCCGAGTATCTCGACGCCTTCGGTCGTCCTTCATTCGCCTCGGAGTGGATTAGATGGTGGCGCTGTTTGAAGGCGTGTGCTACATAAATATTGATCCTACGACCATCAACGAAGCACTGATTAAGAAAAGCAGTCAAGGCTACGGGGATTTAGGAAACCGGGGCTCGCGGTGGCCTAGGACCGAGTATCAGGCCGGCAGGTGCCAGGCGAGAACGCCGAAAGTAAACCTGTGTACCAGCAATTAACCTATATTCGAAGGTGGTGTTGTGCAACAGTAATCTGCATCGCGTTCGGCCGCCAGACCAGACTGCGTGGGCTTCGAACACGGGGCGGCCCATGTGCGAAGGTTAGCACGAAGCACCAGAAACGGAACCAGTTCATTATGCGCAACTGGCGAGCCGAGCAGGTCAGCGCTCGTATCGCCACCGGATACGCGGCTGGAAACCAGACTCCTCCAACTCCGGCCGGAAGTGATAAATCACGAGAAGGTCCACTAATGCTGCTGTCGCTACCGGAACTGCTCAGGGAGTTGTTTGGTGTTGGGTCCCGGGATGCCCGGGGACGCGCTCGGAACCTGTGTCGGCTTGTAATTTCTCTACACTCCGGGCCGAGGGCGAGTACACTCAACCTCGGTGCCAGAATCAACAGCCAGGAGTAGCTACACTTTCCAACCGGCTCCATATTGCCATCGGGGTTAAACACGCTCAGAGACCAATTTATCCAGCGCGAGATGGAGGCTCCCGTGTCTCTCGCCAAGGTCCGGTTCGGTCCAAGATAACGAACGCCTCCCAAATGCACTTGCGATGCGGCTCTCGGCAGCCACTCATATTCCGTATCACTCGCAGCAATCGATAAAATACATTAATTAATCGATAGCAGGTTTATATTGGGAGTGGTTCGGCGAGGCTCTCCGGTCCGGACTTTCTACTCCGATTAGCCGATGTACCACTGGCGTTTGCACTGGCTCAACCATCGAAACCACCGAAGGTGGTCCTTTTCACAGTGGATTCCCGGGAAGACAGAACACACCGGACCCGGACCAAGCGGGAACGAATCTCGACACGTGGGCTGGCCAAGTGCTGGAACCGAATGCAAGTGTGTTTGGCCACTGTGATATTGCGAGCGCGAGCCGGCTATCGATCACAATTAGCAAACAATTTTCGCCACCCCGGCAATGTGCAATGGTTTATTGCTGTATGGGTGCAATAATTACGTGCGGCTGCATCGGATATCGCATCAAGGTTCGCATCATCCATTTTTCGCGCTAATCGTCCGCTAAACAGGCGCTTTTAAAATGCATCGTAACGGAATAAATCATACGCAGGTGCTGTCGCTGACAGAGGCAGGCCCTCCGTTGAGCGTGTTAGAAATGTGTTGGTAAGTTGAAAACGGATTTAAATGGGTTCTAAATGAGGCAAAATAGATGATGAACTGGCAAATGACTATTACCTTTTTATATTATAGTTGCTATTTACTCCAGTATCTCCCGACACTCGATTCAATGCTCATAATTTGATCATCCAAAATTTATCGGATAGGGTACAGTGCTCAGCTCAGCAAATGTGAACAAGTTTGTTCCAAGTTATCGATGAGTAATTTAAAACTTAATCAAAAAATAGTTTTCTCTTGTCCACCGTTCCGCTACTGCGGAGTTGTTCTGCGGAAGTAAAAACCAATCTCGAAGCATACCGAAAGCTCGTTCCGGTTCCGGCAGAAGCCAATTGGTCCGTTTTGTCGGAACATTAAAAAAAACATGAAACAAGAATCGAATAAATCTGAGACGCCCAGCAGAGTAGCATATCGATGCAAAACAAGAGCTATACTGCTTCGCAGAGAAGACCCACGCTTTGCGACGTAAATTAAGTGCTACAACGTCTCGACCGAGACCCGAGTGCACCGAAGGAATAGTATTTTTTTGCTGACCTCTCTGTCGGAAGATGAAAGCTAAATGCGCCAAGATCGTAGAGAGTATGCGCTCTTTTAGTACAGCACCGGAGTCCACCGGTCCACGGGGCTTATGAATCTTTAATAAATTCCAATCATTTCCTTCCGCCGGTGGCCACTCTTCGATGTAGCGCAAGTGGAAAGTTTTGCAAGAAACGATAAAGATCCATGCGATGGATAAGGGCAAACTTATACTGCGAACATGCGAGCTCGCAAAAAAATGGCCATAAGTATTTGAAGAAGGTGCACAACATAGTTTAATGTAGAGGTAATAAGATAGTAGCAACTGCAGAAGCTTCGTCTCGGTGCTGGAACGCATTGAAGAATGGAGGACGATAGACGGTTCGCTCTTCGCTCTTCGCTTCAGTTCCGTACTTTCCGCACTCGAGCAAAATGGAGAAAATTTCTTAAACTGATGAAGCGCTTAATCGAGAACGGAACTTTCGCCAACTACGGGACGCTCCGGGAGTCGACATTATAACACGCCCGTAAAGTTTTCCCTTCGCTCATGCTGCCAGTCGCCTTGTGGGTGATGAGCAAATAATGGCACAATAAAGTACAGTGTGTGCTATTTGCGTACACACGAGTTACGACACATCGGTTGTCTGCATTTAGACGCAATCCGGCACGCTAGTGAAAGATTTTGCTCGCATGACCTGTTTGCTGCCCTTTGATCTTTGTCCCTCTTATAGTAGGAGTTTATAGTAACATAGAAATGTCACTCAAGGTATTTACGAGTAGATGGCCCGATAAACATATGTTGTGCCCTCTTGAGACCGAAATAACGCGGCAAGAAAGCGGAGTTCTAATTTCAACGTAAACTATGTTTTGCCTTAGTTTCCAGAAATACTATCACTCGAAACCGTTCGCTGAATTGCCTACGAGCGAGTGGTGTTATGCGATTGAGCCTCAAGAGCGTAGGCCAGTGGCTAAAGTTAGTTGAACTGATCCTGTAACGATACTGCACGGATGTTGTTTGGACCAAAGAACTCACTCTCTAGCAATGCAAATGGTGGCGTAACGTAGCGGCGTAGCGTAACGGCAATCAACAAACGTAGCTGACACAACGTACAATTTATTTCTATTTCGAAGTAAATTCATTAAGTAAATGTTTGTTTGATATACAATCCTGCCACCAACTTATGGGAAAGGTCTACCAAATGCTTTTACTTATCAAGGGCACATTCAAACTGTACAACGGTTAAATAACTTAACTCGAATTACTTCCAAATATACCTTCAATGGAATACGCAAAAACAATGCTCTGAGACACATCAAATCCCTTAAATCAACAGCATTGCGATCGCTTAATTCAATTGTCTGCGGTTAAAATTGGAGAAATTTAAATCGTCATGCCAAGGCACACTTCCTTCCAGGTTCGCAGAAGCGTCAACTTTGTTTGCCCGAAAGAAAGCGATAAGTTCGCTTCCTCGTGCGGCTCGTGGAAATCGCATTTGTTGCGATTCGGTGTTTGGCTTATTTTTCCACGCGTTGAAAGTCCACTACTGCCGAGGCTGGCGACCGAGCCTCCCCGAGCAGTCCACCCGGAAGAGGAGAAAATGAATAATTTATTTTACTTCAAGCCCTAAGACAATGAGGAAAAAACAGCGTGATGAATATTTTTCGCCTCCCTCGGCACCGTGGCGTCATTTTTCCTGTTACGCTCCGGCGTCCCGGTCTCTCGCGCCTCGCGCCATGTCGCGCCACTTCCCATCGGCTCCTTTTCGCCAGTTTGTCTGTTGCTTACAGTTTGCTTGCGCGGCATATTGCGCGATTTTTTAAAGCCTTCGAACATCTCCGCGGCACCTCGGGACATGCGAGCAAATTGGTGCCGAAAATAAAATGGTTCCCCGAAAGGCGGAGGATAAAACTTTTATCATTTTCATTGAAAAGTTAGATCCTTCTGTTTGAACCCGTGGCCAGTGTAAGTCTATTAACACTCCGCTTGCGAGTGCTGTTGGTCACTTTGCTTTCCGGTTCCCTCTCCCTGCGTTAGCACCAGCGTTCGTATATTTCGTTGGCCAATTTTAATAATAGATTCTTGTGTCGAGTAACGCAGTCGACAACCAATTTCAGTTGCTTTAGATTGAAAGAACATCTTTTCGCTGTTGAGCGCAGACAATTTCGAATGGCATTATTTCGTCTTTTCGCCGGAAAAACGAATTTTCCGAAAACACTCCATCGGGACCAAATATCGCCAAATCATTACGAATAAATCTTTACCTTGATTGAATGTGGGAGCCCGAACCGATTTCCCAAGCCGTGCGTAAGATTTACAGCTGTGGCTGAAACACTGCACGAGAACCGGGCGTCTTCACCGGGATCCGCTTCCGCTTGCAGTCTTGATAACTGTGGGTAAACATGTGTGAAAAGTTTTCCCCAATGGTTTTTCCCCAGCCAGCGAGGCAGGCCAACCGTATCAAGCCTGGGAGCCGTGTAAGCATGTAAAGTACGCCCAACGGCGGAACGGAAACGTTGCTCGAGTGTGTTATAGCTTGGCGCTTTGCAACGCTGCACACACTGCCTTACATCATACATTCATTCTCCTCCGGCTTGATTATACGCTAGGGATGAATTATAAGAGGTTTATAGCAGGTTCGGTAATTATCTGAAACTTGTCCAGCTTGGCATCGGGCAGAGTTAACCGAAATTCGTTAACATGGAAATTTCCCTCACATTTCACCTCTGCAGCCAACGGTATCATGGCGCATCATTTAAAGCTTTTCATTTTGTGTGAAGTTGGCCCGCCGTCGTTGTTGTGGACTTAAAAATAATTCATGTGTGCCTTAGGCGGAAAGTTTAAGACAAAGTATATTAGAAGCATTCGAAGCTGTAAGCGTGCTTGCCGATGCCGAGTACAAAATAATAAAATAATACAACAATTTAAGCAGCGACTAAGGTAAGTACAAACATGTTACTTCAATTTTAGCAATGTATCGGTCACGAAACAAATATGTAAACCAACTATCCGGTTCAGTCACGGTTGGAACTTTCACAGACTTATTTCCGACACGGCCAGCGTGTTGCAAACTAGCACAGCACACCGGTTGAGGTGGCAATTTATTGGAAAACAACATAATGATTTATGTTCCAAAAACAAAACGTAAACACAGCGCGACCGGCGGTTCCGTGCAGTAATGTATGCCGTGTGCCGGAGACCGGCCGCTCCGGCATTCGCAGGCAATAACGAGAAATATGTTGCGCACTCGGTGTGCAGTTTACATTTCTTTGCCGAATTCGAACCATACTTTCTGAGCCGCTGCACAAAAATCGAATTTGGCTGTGTTTGATTGCTTGTTTGCCGAGGCTGCCGGTTGATTTGCGCCCTGCGAAAACATATTCCCGGCGTGGCGCGACACGACCGCCGACAGGAAGCCAGCAAGCAAAGACTCTTTGGTGCACCCTACCACGAATGGAGGTGTTCTGGAATTTTGGCATCACAACAAATTGCCATCAACCCCCGGGTGCAGCCGGGTACGCCGACCCAACAGAAGGCAAGTGCTCTGCATGTCCTTACGCGTCGATACCTTCAGCAGGGCTGCAAACAGACGGCTACGGTAAGGAGGAATCACGGGAGCGGTTTTCGGCTAACTGAACGAAAATTTAAACAGGCATGATGATTGTGTTTGAATCAATTTGGCCCCACTCACCGGTGGCACAAACCGTGGCCGTGGATGGAAGGAGCGAAAGGGCGACAGAGAAAGAAAGCAATACAAATAGTGGAAATAAAAAGCAAACAAACGACTCAACAAACCATAAACAAATTACAAATATCCCCAGCAGGCAGCCAGCAAGCGGTTTCAATTTTAAAGCAATAACATTTGGCCGGGACCGCCAGGAATGCCGGAGCGCGCTCCCAAAATGGGTTGTGAATAATCAAGAACTGTGTGCGCCAAATGCAAATAAGAGAAAAGCCTCATTTTCTTCATTTTCTCGCCACTCTCCAGGGAAAAACGGGGACACCGAAAGGAAGGAAAAAATCGCCTCACGGCTCGTAAGGCCGTTCGGGGCCCCCCCCAAAAAGGGCCAGTAGAGAACCCCGAGCGCCCCTACAGTGTGGATTAGTATTGGTGTGCAGCGTGTTGCGCCCGCGTGGTGGTGGTAGGCAAGTAGATAAAAGCTGTGTGGTGGTGCTGCAGACTTGCCTCATTTACCGGGAGGGCCCGGGGCGGACAGACGAAAAGGACCAAGAAGGGACCAAAATGGTCCCCAGTATCAAAACAGGGTCAGATCAGGTCCCCCCCGGGTTTGCGCCGAAGAAAAAGGAAACACACCGAAGCACCATCAAACGTACATTTCACCACATTCCGGAACTGGCTGAATTCGCTTACAATTGGGCCAATTAGCCGGACGGACGAGCAACTGTTACTGTGGTCCGTTTTGGTCCAACCCAGGCACGATTCACTCACAGCACTCTGGACTCAATGGAACACTTGATTCTAGTTGGCACACTTGGGACTCTTCCTCCCGACAGCTATTCTTGATCTCTGCTGGGCGTGGCAGCAGGACCACAGCTTCAACTTCGAGCCGGACACCAACGTAACTGGCTAGCTCGAGGCAAGTCTTGAGTCGGAACAGTCTAGCGAGCGCTGGTTCTAGAGCAGCACATTCCCTGGCTACGTACCACGGACACCTTACACCAGATCACTGAACGCCAGACCACTAGTGCGGGGCATCGGAACACGTGCCGCACTCCCGCAGACAGGTTCGGCCGCTCCGAAAGTGAAACCCAGCCGTCGCTCGGGGGAGCAAACTTTTGACTGACACAATTTGCCATCGAAGTTCAGCCAGCGACCACCGCGCTGAGACCTCCTCGAGGCCGGAAGCTTCGGCTACAGCCTACCTTACTCCTGCCGGATACTCCCTACCTGTGCTAGTCGGTAGTCGTAGCAGTAGTAGTGCGTGGTCCGCGCCACACCAGTGTTAGTGGCACCTGTACGGGCTCCTGCACTACTAGACGCCGCCCAGCCCGGCCCCGATCCGCGTAACCTTCGCGCGAACGGAAAAACATCGATCGCTGACGATGGCGGCAGCGGTGGCTGGAGGAGCCCAGGACAGGACCTTGCCCGCCGCCGGGGGCCGGAAAAATAAAAACTTTCCACTCGCACCGAAGACGGCGGCACACCAGTTGGACCAAGTTCTCCGCACGGCGTCGGTGGAAAATCGAACGCATCGAAGGGATGTAGCCGTCATCGGCGGGCCGGGGCCGGGGCCGACCCGTCATCGATGAAACGGAAAACCACCGGAAGCCGTTGCCAACCCGGGGCCGTCTCGGGGCCCGTAACGATTGAAATTCGTTCCCACGACCGCGCCGTGCCGACACTATCGGCACGTCAGCCCCGTGACGTCTGTGACGTCGTCGTTGCTCCAAGTGGCAGCAGCAAAAAACGGAAAAGGGCAACAAACAGGACTCGGCGGCCCAACCTCCCCCCCGGTACGTGTTGTGTTGGCACACACCGAAACTTTGGCCGGGTGACAGGATTGACAAGTGCGTGCCCAGTAGGAGTGTATGTGTGTTTGTTTGGCTTGCAGTAGTCGTACCTGTGGGGCGCAGAGGGCAACGAAAGCTCCCACAGCCAGCCAGCAAACATGGGGCGCCCTCCCGGGGTGGACTCTGCAGTAGCAAAACTTTCGCCAAGAAATTGGCCACTTGGTGAGGAAAAATATTTGCATAATCTCTCGCGCTCTCCCTCTGGCAGGGTACAGCCGGTCCAGGGCATTCCGACGGGTTTGGAATTGTTTGAATCTGCAGTCGTTGGGCGAAGGAAACACCTGCGTGGCCACGTGTCCAGGAAGCAGGAATGCGTGTCCGTGTAGGTGTATGTGTGTGTGCCGAGTAAAGACACCCGTTACCCCCGTACGAGGTGTAAATATGTTCATGAAAATTACTTCAACGTAGTGCAAACTGCTGCTTAATGCGTTGCTCACAGCTCGGGAGATCAAACGAGAGCGAACCGTCGGGGCCATGTCGGGTTCCGCAATTCCGACACATCCGGCAGCAAAAGGCACCGCCTTGGGGCGCGTTGATGGCCAGTCGGCAAATATGCCAACCCTTCGTCCCGTAGCTAGGGGGATTAGCTTTCGAAGCGCGTTGAAAAGCGGTCACTTGCGCGGCCCTTTTTGTTGATCAGCCGTGTCCAAACACTGGTCGCCAGGCAACAGTCGGCCGGCCAGGCTGGCCACTTCCCCAGCACTGGACAGCCGCAGTTACGACCCAACTCACCTGGGGAAATCCGACGGACACCATCGCTTGACCATGAAATGGCCAGTAAACAGTGGTCGCTCCGTTTGACGAACCACGCACACATACGCGGCGCGGCAGGACAGTGTAAGGACGATGAACGTTTAATCATCGCGAGAGCGACCCGCGAACTGGCATAAATTAAGCCCCCCCACCGTGGACGGCAATGTGCAAGGATAAAAATAGGATCATTACTCGGGCCGCAGTGAAATTTAACAATTGATGTTGTAATCCCCTTTCCGGGGATACCTAACACGCAGACCTAACTGGGAAACCAGTTAATCCCGGCTGGCCGATGCGCCCGGAAGAAAGGCTCCTGGGCACGAAGCTTCGGCTAATGGAAGAATAAATCCACTCCACTTTAATTTTACGCCCCACGTAACAGCGCCACGCGTAACGATGTAAAAGGGGAACGAAGATAATCAATTGCAACTTTCGCATCGTTTTCTGGTTGACTAAATGAAACGGTGTGGCGTTCTTTTGGGTGCAAATAAATCGGCAGTTTGGAGTGCCGGCCGCGGATTCGGCCGGCCATTTCGAACTGACATTTAGTGGCGGAAACATTAATTATTTGCTGCATTAATTATGATTACAAATTAAATTTCGCGTGTCGTTAACATTGTTCGACAACGGCATAAACGAGCCTGAACTGGTTGGTGGCCGATGCGTGCAGAAGCCAGCCCTTAAATAAATTACATTAATTGTGTAGTAGGGTTTAATTTTTATTTTCATTTCATGGTCCACAAACCGGACATACAGCATTCGCAGCAGCAAACCCTTGGAGAACAACTCGGACTACAATGAGGCTACTTTTCAACATAGTGAAGCTATCCACAAACGGGTTCCAAACGTGTGTTACTGGAAGCTCAAGCAATCGAAAAGGGTACCCTGGCCACAGGGGGTCAGGTCGGTCGAAGGCCGCCCGTCCGTCTATCGCGCTAGATACCGCAGTTGATTAATATTTCAGCGCGCTCAGTACAGCTGAGCATCTTTTGCATTTGAGTTCATTGGAAAGGAAACAATCGGAGCGTATCCGCGCACCGGGGCCGGTCAACGGTTTGCAGCGGGCTCGGGCTTCGGGCCGTGAAATATGTTACAAGGCTGGGCATAAATCTTTTGCACCTCATCGACCGAAACAAGGCCGCTGGGCCGTCCGTTGCGCCGACAAGATTCAACCTCCCTGTGGGAGCTGTGGGACAGCAAGTGGCCGTTTGTCGGTTGCGGTTAAATGCTTGGCCTACCGAAATTCAAGAAGAGCCCTTCCGAATCTCGGGAACCCCGGAAACCATTGGGTCAATATTTAACGAACGATAAAATAAATATCCGATTGCAAGCAGCCAGAGTCCCTGGGACACGAGTCCGAGGGCCCACCAAACGCAAACGCCCGCCGACCAACCGAGTGACCGAGCCGAGGTTAGATAGCACATCCGTTCTGGATTATGCACGGAAATCAAATTGGTCCTCGGTGCTTCGCCGTTTCGACCTGCGAAACTAGGTTGAGGTCGAAACCAAATGCGAGGGAACGCACAGGTGTAGGAGGTGTTGTTCATGAAAGAAAAACCACGCTTTCAAGTGTGCAAGAGACTCCCGGTTTGCCACCGTACGACCACCAGTTAGTAGCTTGGATGGCCAATTTGAGAACGGCCGAAAGGGCAGGCCAAATTTTCAATCTTCCGTAAAGACCCGCAAATTTGGTTTGGTTCACAGTAATGCTGCCGGCGCAGGAGACGGTCAGTCGGTGAGTAGGATTATACACTACCGTCCCAATCAGGGATGGGATTTTCGGGTCGGAAAAATGCACTTGAAAACCCATTTCTCACAGGGGACATTTTTACGCTTCTATAACATTGTATTTGGTCAGTAGAAGCGGTGTTAATTGCGTTGCTCTTTACTGCAACAAAAACTGTAATTCAAGGCTTATGGAAAATGCCCGAATAGATGAAGGATCTGAGGCAAATATCCTGTATTACAACAAACAGCTTAATTCAACATTATCTATACATTTTTAATGACGTTTGGTCACATTTGTCGATTTATCCGACCGATTTTCAATACATGTTGTTGCTTGAAATATAGTTCTTACTATTTTTTTCGTGTTCCGTAGGTAAAACTTCAATCCAAATACAACAATCAGCAATAAAGAATAGTTAATTAGATACACTAGGCCAATTAATCGAAACAAGTGATAGAACGATAAGTGAAACGAAACCAAATAAAACACAAACGCTTACGAAATTGTTAAAAAATAAAGGATATTTAGGAGCAGCAATCTTCCTCATTTTGTCCAAACACAGGTACTGATCAAAAAATTCATTCGTTAAAGGGTTTGTTTACAAAAAGCTGTTCTATAATATTTGCATAAAATGTTTTCCATTTATTAACTGTGAATAAACCCCAAACCCTAAAAAACACTGAAAGCTATGGGCATCATCAGCGAAAGTGAGGTTACTGAAAAGGAAATAATACAAATTATAAACTCATTAAAAAAGGGGTCCTCGACCTAAGATGAAATGAATGGTAATATTCATAGGATTTTTGGCAAGATTTATGGCACCTTTTGGTGAAGTTCTGTTCCATTTGCATGCTTGTCACAGTAATTCAAGGCCTCTTTCGACAATAGTGCGTTGGCATCCAAATACTCAATGTTCCATCAATGCTACGTGATAAAGTTATACACCTCATACAAAACACGCTACAGATAATTGAAACATGCAAAATACCTATTCATATCAGCATTGTTTGCTAGCTGCTGCTTCACTGATGTGAAAGTTTTACACGTTCGCATCGCTCACTCAAAGTTTTCCTATTTTTTTCCGATAGTTTGTTTGTTCAACTTAAATGTCACTCAGCATGATTAGAAACCAGAACAGGCACATTTAAAAACAGCAGTCAGTGACTTTATAGGCTTCGCGGAAAAAAATCGCACCTTGTCACGGCGATCAACAGATTGTATCGCCATACAGCCACCTTGCCTCCCTTAAAGGATTCAGCGAGCAGCGAGCCGGCCCTCCAATTGGATGGTATCGTCGCCGGTGAATGAGCAACTTTTTTTCGGATTTCTGCTTTGATTTTGTGTTTCTCCAATCAAAATAACTGCTTTCCAATGCATTGGGCGTAAGATTCGATTAACTCGATGGTTCCAGCGAAAATACCTTTCCCAGAATACCTTCGATTCTTTCCGGCCGGACCGTCACTCAGCGCCCACGGATTACTGCCACGGTACCTCTTCCCCAGCGATGTTTTGTTTGTGCGAGACCGTGAAATGAAATAATAAAAAATAACTCCTATCGCTGGAAGGTGGAATAAATTTCCGAATTCTATTTACGAGCATTCCTGGTCCCCATTATCTATGAATCGGAAGCGAACAAGCCCGGCCATATTGTATCCTGCCGTCCGCTCGATCGAATCGCCGAGGCCCCGGGCCGGCACGGTTTTAGGTTACCACTCCGGTAGACGTGCTAATGATGGCCTTGTAAATCGTTCACGCCCCAAATGATACCAAGCAAAACGTGCCAAGGTTGGGACATCAACTGTTTGGCGATGTTAGCTTAGGTTAGTTATACCGCCCGGGGCTGAAATTGAATTCTGCGTCTGAATAACACTGGAACGTGCACGAGAGGTTCCGGAAGGAATGTTAAACAGAACGGTCACCGGCACGGTGCTAATGAGAAGTATCTAAATTTCGATTGAAATAAATTAACTCCTCGTTCAGCAGCAAATCTCGGCCCCTGCTCCTCCGGTCTCCTGGCGCACGAAGCATAACCTCCCGCATTACACTCGCCTGAGGCAACCCGAGAATTGCTGACCATAAAATGTGACAGACGTTCATTGTGCCCTCGGTTCGTTCGTTCATGCCATTTATAGTTATTCGAAACACGGTGTCTGTGTTATCGAAAGAACTTAAAGCATTGATTAGTTTGTACAGCCAACTCTCGTTTCAGACTTTCCCTTTCGGCGGGCATTTCGGCAAATCACTCTACCGCAAGCAACGGAGCGTTGCAGACCGGAAATAAAATGATTAATCACCACAATTTTTCTTTTCAGCAAATATTGCCCCCCTTTCCCCTGGACTAGTCCACTTGGTTAGTGCCCGAAGTCCGCTTCCATGATGAATAGCATTCTACCGCGCAAGAAATGTGCCAGCCTCAGCCCCAAAAGTAGATTGCCTCCTGCCTGGTGCCGGGTGACCCACGCGCAGAAATCGTTTAATAAATGTTTGATAATACCCACCAGACTCCTCGGCTCGGTCCCTTGTCAACCCGTCCTTTTTATGCGCCAGTTGTTTGATTTTAAACATAAGCACGCTGGCCGGCCCGGTAGGCACGTTCCGACCGATGACCGGCCGGGCTGGGCCGGAAAATTCATGCCAAAGTGTCAAGGCCAGTCACCATCATTCATCTCCCGGAAGCTTTACCATGCCAGGATTGTCGCCAGGGTATGCCATTGTCAGTGGTCCGGGAACCGATGATTGGTGCTTCGATGGCAACAAACCGTAAAAAAGTGTAGGAATTTTGTAGGAATCGCTTCCCTTTCACAGTCCTGCCATCCAGGGCCAATCGAATATGAAGACGTCCTCCCGCAGCAGTCCTGGAAAGCAATTTGATTTGAAATACTTCCCCTAGAATCCTTTCGGGCACGGTACTTGAATATGTAAACTCCACTTGAACGTTTCGCTCGGCGCCATATTTCAACCATGATTTATTTTTATTGACGCACCCAAGGATAACGTCATACAAAGCAGGGCACCGATTCAGTGCGGACACCCATCAGAGTGGCTCCGGCAGTACTATCCTAGTCCCTTAGCGGGTCGCTTTATCGAAGCCCCTAGCCCGAGAGGCTGTTAGCATTGACCCAATTCGCTCGAGGGCCCATTAAATGCCGACACGGATGTGGGCAGCGCCGTGGGTCCATCTCCGGGGCGGAAAGCCTGATTGCCCGTTCGGTCACTCCGGGCTGGTTGGGCCCCCGCCTAGCCCAGTCCGTGGTCCACTGGCACACGGAAAGGGAAGAAGGTGATTTGAATGTTTCCGTTCATCATTTTATTTCCTTCCACCGGGCGGGCCGGTCCGCGTTCCGACCAGGCTGTGTTTTGTTGGTCAAGACCATCATCACCTTCGGGGCGGCAGTAACAACCCGTAAGTCAAGGTGCACAAAGTACGCTGAACTGATGTTTATCGTCTTTATAATGCGGGGTGAATTAAAAGAGTAAACCAGACACACGCCGAAAATTGGCCGGAGGGAACTCGCCCCTTTGGTGGCCGAAGGTCAATTATTCTCTTACATGCGAGCGCTAGATCAAGGCGGTCGACCGGTCGGCGTAAGCGGAAGATGAATATTACATATAATCATGTTGAAATCGCCGACTCCACGAAGGTCAATGCTGTTATAATGGGAGCATTTCCTCTTAAGGACTCAGAGGTTTTATGACAGTAGAAGGTTTTCGACCGCAAACAGACATATTCTAGTCTTGCCAAAAGTTACACTCACAAACATTAGCGTGAAGAGTGAAAGGAAGAAAAACGCTGGCCCAAGGATATGCTTTTTTCAGATATGAATTTAACAGGTTTTGTAATAAACCTCATGCTAGCTAGTGTAGTCTAGTGCTAGTGTCACTACTGTTTTATTT